>NC_092045.1:51402918-51651129 GCF_003086295.3 Arachis hypogaea
AAGGAACGAAGCCCAAAACCTAAAGGCCGAAAAGGCCTAAAGAAAGGCGGTTCCACAAAGATAGGGATAAAACTCCCAAAAGATAAGATAAGATAAAAATATCTTATCCAGGGAAGATCACGACCAACTACTATAAATACACTGGAGCACCCAGGTATAACTCATACTCTAATTCTACTCAATATCTGCTTGGACCCATGCTAACTTAAGCATCAGAGTGTCATTGCAGGTACAACCACCAACCACTCCACATATCAGCTCGGGTCCCTGACCCCCACCTCGGGCCTCACCAAGACGTCCGAGCTACTCGTTTCAGGTAACCCCCGGAACATTGCGCCGTTGCCGGGGACCTGGAAGTCATCCCTCTACCATGGCGGACGACCCCTCCAACAATGACCGCGCGGCATCAGAACAAGAGGAGGAAGTTGACACCGGAGAACGACCGGACAGCCCTCTATCACCACGCACTCCAGGAGGAAACAAACAGAATCGCCCAAAGACGTCACTCCCAAACAAAGATCCACGAAATCCCGAAAAAGAAAAGCGCTCGGAAATTCTAGAAGCAGTCCGGGCACAACAAAACGACTAAAACAACTCGAAGAGGACATAAAGAAGCAAAAAGAAACTGAACAAGATCTGAGAAGGGAAGCTCGCAAGTGCAGAGAATTAGAAGAAAAACTGCGGAAAATAGAGGCCAACCTAAAAGATCGGTCAGACCGCGGCCCCACCCCGAAGGCAACCATGATCCCTTCACGCAAGAGATCATGAAGGAGAAGGTACCGCGAAACTTTAAACCACCCGATATGGATCTCTACGACGGCACCACCGACCTAAGTCACCACCTCAGCAACTTCAGAAGCAGAATGTACCTAGTCGACGCCTCCGACGCGATTCGGTGCAAAGCCTTCCCCACCACTCTCACCAAATCAGCCATGAAGTGGTTCGACAACCTGCCACCTAGATCAATCACCAGCTTCGAAGACCTAACCAAAAAATTCCTAACAAGATTCTCCATTCAAAAGGACAAGGCAAAACATGCCCCCAGTCTACTCGGATCAAACAAAGTAACAAGAAACTCTCCGAGAGTACATGGAGCGATTCAACAAAGCCTGCCTGGACATACAACACTTGCCCACTGAAGCAGCCATCATGGGACTAGCAAACGGCCTAAAAGAGGGACCGTTTAGCCAATCCCTATCCAAACGATACCCGACTCCCTATACGAGGTGCAGGAACGGGCAGAAAAATATATCAACATGGAGGAAACCTCCCAGCTAAGAGACTCTTCTAGGAAGGAATCAACCTACCCGTTCCGAGATCGAGATCGGGAACAGAAGAAGAAAGAAGAATCCAACTCGGACAAGCCACGGAAGTATCATAGCTACACTCCCCTCCGAGTTTCCCTTGTAGACGTCTACAGAGAAGTATGCCACACCGAAAAAATCCCACCGCCCCGACCTCTAAAACACAAGAGAGTAGGGAGAGATCGGTCCGAATACTGTGAATACCACAAGCTCTACGGTCATTCTACTAACGACTGCCACGACCTAAAAAATGTATAGAAAAGCTAGCCAGAGAAGAAAACTCGACAGATACATAGCAGAGAAGGAGAAGAGACCAAAAAGAGAAGGAGGGAGATAACGAAGATCGGGCTGAGCAAACCCGCGAACCCCTGAAAGGCACGTTCACATGATAAATGGAGGTTTTGCAGGCGGAGGAACATCCAGATCCTCGCGAAAAAGACACCTCAAAGACGTCTATCATGTCCGAGAAGACAGCCCCCTGCCCGAATTACCTACTATCTCGTTTACCCCGAGAAGATGCTCAAGGGGTAATACCCGGGCACGACGATCCAATGGTAATCACCATCATCCTAGCAAACGCCAACCTACATCGAACCCTGGTTGACCAGGGAAGCTCAGCAGATATCCTGTTCAAAACAGCCTTCGACAAACTCGGACTTGAAGAAAAAGAGCTAAAGGCCTATCCCACCGACTTATTTGGACTAGGGGACACCCCGATCCATCCCTTAGGATACATCTCGCTACATACTACCTTTGGAAGAGGCGAACAATCTAGAACATTAAGCATCGACTACATTATAGTCGACGTCACTTCAGCATACAATGCCCTCATTGGGCGACCAACCCTAAACAGACTAGCAGCTATAGTCTCAACCCCACACCTCTGTATGAAGTTCCCTACCACAAAGGGAATCGCTACCCTAAAAGGCGACCAAAAACTAGCACGGCGATGCTACAACGAAAGCCTGAGCCTAAAAGGGAAAGAGGTCAATACAATAGAACTCGGACGAGTTCAAACCCGAGAAGACCTCCGGCCACAACCAGAGGGAGAAACCGAAAAAATCCAAATCGGGAACACACCTGAAAAAATAACAAACGTAGGAGCGAACCTCGAAGCAGGCCTAAAAGAGGAACTCATAACCCTCTTAAAAGAGAATTCCGACCTCTTCGCCTGGAAAGCCTCCGACATGCCAGGCATAAGCCCCGACCTGATGTGCCATAAGCTATCAGTATACCCGGGGTCCAGACCTGTCCAACAAAGACGCCGGTAACTCGGGCCTGAGCGCGTGCAAGCAATAGAAGAACAAGTACAAGCATTACTAGATGCAGGGTTCATTCGAGAAGTAAAATACCCCCTATGGCTCGCAAACGTGGTCCTGGTAAAAAAGCCCAACGGAAAATGGAGGATGTGCGTCGATTACACGGATCTCAACAAAGCCTGCCCCAAGGACCCATATCCACTACCAAACATCGACGCCTTAGTAGACGCAGCCTCAGGCTATAGATATCTCTCCTTCATGGACGCATACTCGGGATACAATCAAATCCCGATGTACGGACCCGACCAAGAAAAGACCTCGTTCATAACCCCAAGGGCAAACTACTGCTACGTAGTAATGCCTTCGGGCTGAAGAACGCAGGAGCAACCTACCAGAGGCTAATGAACAAAGTGTTCTCAGAGCACATCGGACTACAACTAGAGGTGTACGTCGACGACATGCTGGTAAAGACACAAGAAGACGGAAACTTGCTGACCGACCTCACCAGTGTCTTCGGCACCCTCAGAAAACACAACATGAGACTCAACCCGACAAAGTGCACCTTCGCCGCAGAAGCCGGAAAATTCTTAGGCTTCATGTTGACTCAAAGGGGCATCGAAGCAAACCCGGACAAATGCCAAGCGATACTCAATATGAAAAGCCCGACCTGTGTCAAAGAAGTACAACAGCTGAATGGAAGGCTGGCCGCCCTATCAAGATTTTTGGCAGGATCAGCGATAAAATCACTACTCTCTACTCACTCCTAAAGAAAGGGAAACCCTTCTCATGGACCCCGGAGTGCGAAAAAGCCTTTCAAGAATTCAAGGAATTCCTCGGGCAGCCACCAATCCTAACCCGACCTTTAAAAGGGGAAGAGCTCGTATTATACCTCTCGGTCGGACATCGGGCAGTCGCTTCAGCATTAATACGGGAAAATGACCAAGGACAACACCCCGTATACTTTGTGAGCAAGGCACTGCAAGGGGCCGAATTAAACTATCAGAAAATAGAAAAATTCGCCTACGCCCTAATATTCACAGCTCGGAGGCTCCGTCCCTACTTTCAAGCCCACACCATCAAAGTCCGGACAAACCAACCCATGAGACACATCCTGCAAAAAACAGACCTGGCAGGACGAATACTACAATGGGCGGTGGAACTGTCCGAGTTCGACCTCCACTATGAAGCCCGGACTGCCATAAAATCTCAGTACCTAGCCGACTTCATCGCAGAATATACTGAGACCCCTGGAACCCCACTCTCGTGGAATTTATATGTCGACGGGTCCTCAAACAAAACAGGAAGCGGAGCCGGGGTTATACTCGAAAGCGACCAAGGAACACGGATAGAACTATCCCTAAAATTCGAGTTCCAGGCCTCGAACAACCAAGCCGAATACGGGGCCCTACTAGCAGGTCTAAAGCTAGCCGAAGAGGTCGGAGCCTGGAGAATCACGATCTTCAGCGACTCCCAGGTCGTCACATCTCAAGTAAATGGAAGCTACCAGGCCAAAGACCCAACTATGAAAAAATACCTGGATCAAACACAGGCACAATTACGCCATTTTTCAGAAATACAAATCCAGCACATACCTCGGGAACAAAACGCCCGGGCAGACGCCCTCTCAAAGCTAGCCAGCACCAAGCCCGGAGGCAACAACAGAAGTCTCCTCCAGGAAACTTTACAATCCCCCTCCGTGCTAAGAGAGGAAGAAACGCTGAATATATCCAACCAACAGCGAGGATGGATGACCTCCATACTCAGCTACCTGAAGTCGGGAACTCTTCCCGCCGAAAGAAAGGGAGCTAAAAGACTCACGAAAGATGCCCAAAATTATACACTAATTCACGGCGTATTATACAGAAGAGGATTCACAAATCCCCTCCTTCGGTGCGTCCCGACCTCAGAAACAAAGAACGTCCTCGAAGAAGTCCACGGAGGCATGTGTGGGAACCATCTCGGAGCTCAGGCATTATCTAAAAAGGTAGTCCGAGCCGGTTTCTACTGGCCGACCTTGCAGAAAGACGCAACGGAATTCGTGAAAATATGCCCTCCCTGCCAAAAACACGCCAATTTCCACAAGGCACCACCAGAAGACCTTATCAGCATCACCGCACCATGGCCCTTCGCAAAATGGGGACTTGACCTACTTGGCCCGTTCCCACAAGGACCGGGGCAAGTCAAATACCTCATAGTAGGGGTCGACTACTTTACAAAGTGGATCGAAGCCGAGCCCTTAGCCACCATTACGGCTCAGAAAAGCCGCAAATTCCTATACAAAAATATTGTCACAAGGTTCGGAGTCCCCTACTCCATCACAACAGACAATGGAACACAGTTCACGGACACAAGTTTTCAGAACTTGGTGGCCGAACTAAAAATCAAACAGCAATTCACATCGGTCGAGCACCCACAAGCCAATGGACAAGCAGAGGCTGCAAATAAAGTCATCTTGGCCGGGTTAAAACGAAGACTCCAAGAGGCCAAAGGGGCATGGGCCGAAGAACTCCCCCAGGTACTATGGGCATATCGGACAACCCCGCACTCTACAACGGGAGAATCCCCATTCCGACTAGCTTACGGGATGGAGGCAATGATTCCTATCGAAATAGATGAAGGGTCGCCCAGAGTCATCTTCTACAACGAAGGAGGCAACCCACAGGCACAAAGGGAAGAACTCGACCTCCTCCCCGAGGTCCGAGAAAGAGCCCGAATCCGAGAAGAAGCCTTAAAACGGCGAACGGCCCTCAGATACAATCAAAAGGTAATAAAGCGAAGTTTCTCCATTCACGACCTGATTCTAATCCGAAATGACATCGGAACACACAAGTCGGGAGAAGGAAAGCTAGCCGCAAATTGGAAAGGGCCCTACAAGGTAACAGAAGTCTTAGGGACAGGCTACTACAAAATATCCGACCTAGAAGGCAATGAGCTACCCAGGGCCTGGCACGCCTGTAATCTAAGACGGTACTACAGCTAGAAAAAACTTAACCCGAGGTGTACTCTTTTTCCCTACAAGGGTTTTTTAATGAGACACCCGGTTAAGTAGGATACCCGACCTAGTCAAAGGGTAAACACTTTGTAAATATTCTTTCTTTTTTAAATACTAATCAAATTTCTCTATTTTCTCTCCCTCATGATGAAGCAAATCCTAGAAAGTACCCCACCAAGGCGCATTAATTTATGCTCGGCAAAACGCAAAAAATCATTTGCCAAGAGACCATACAAGGTCGGCAAAGATAAAGCGACGAGGTTCAAATTAATGTGAGAAGTTATAAAGTAACTCTGAAACGGCTCGAAAGAGCCAAATAAAAAGAGGTTACAAAAATAACTTAAAAAGGCCGACCAAATGACGAAGTCGGACCCAACAAAGGGAAAGTTATAAAGTAACTCTGAAATGGCTCGAAAAGCCAAATAAAAAGAGATTACAGAAATAACTCAAAAGGGCCGACCGACGACAAAGTCGGACCTAACAAAAAGGAGGTACTCGAGCACCCGATGTCCGAGAAAAAGCTCGGACCCAAGAAAGAAGCCTTAAAACGGCAAGAACCAAGATTTCGAAAAACGCTTACTAAAAAGTTGCTTTACAAAAGCAACTAAAAAGTACAAAGCGAAAAGAACGAAATCAAAGGAAGTTTCAAAACGCTAGCTAAAAAGTTGTTATCCGAAAAACAACTAAAAAGCACAAAAGCGGAAACAAAAAGTCAACACGCTAGCTAAAAAGTTGTTATCCAAAAACAACTAAAAAGCACAAAAGCGGAAGCAAAAAGTCAAAACGCTAGCTAAAAAGTTGTTATCCAAAAACAACTAAAAAGCACAAAAGCGGAAGCAAAAAGTCAAAACGCTAGCTAAAAAGTTGTTATCCAAAAACAACTAAAAAGCACAAAAGCGGAAACAAAAGGTCAAAACGCGAACAAAAACACCGCATAATAAGCTAAAAAGTTACTAAAAAGTAGCTAAAAGCAAAAAGGTGTTCAAAGCGTTCAACAGAAACCATCCAAAAGACAAAAGAGCCCACAGGCCGGGCACAAAACCAGAATAAAAAGATTACAGAGGATCAAAGTCCTTCCCGGACTCCACATCAACAGAAGGCTGCGGAGCAAACATAGAAATCGGGACAGCATCGACGGCAACGTCCTCCCGATTCGAAACCCCCACACCAGATCCATCCCCGACCAAAGGAGAAGTCGGGTTATCAACAGGAACTCCGGGGTCGGACATCGGAACCTCATCCTCGGCAGGAGCAGGAACAATCTTTCCCTCCACGACAACGTTATCCGTACTGAATAAGCTCAGATCCAGGTCGGGAGCAAGAACCCGGACCTGAGCCTTCAAGTTCTCAAACATAGCATCCATACCCTTAGCCACGTGACCCTCCAGCTCGTAAAACTTGTCCTGTGCAGATTGCAACTCCTCCTTTGTCTCCACAAGCTCGGTATATAGCCGAGTATAATTCTCTGTAGCCGCCTTCGCCATCTCCTCAGATGTCTTCGCTGCCGCCACAGCCGCGGTAGCTTTAGTTTTCTCTTTCTCCAAAGAGGCCTCCAGCTCAGTAATCCTGGCAGCCTTCATCTGACTAATCCTATCAAGCTCGGACTGAGTCCTCTCAAGTCGGGAGCTGGTCGCCCCAAGGGGGATTTCTTGAACTCCCGGGCAATAGCGGCATGAAGACTAGCCATCCGGACACAGCTCCGCGCCATATACTGAAAATGATGCTCCATAGAAACATCATCAGTAGAAATAAAGGTCTGAGGGAGAATATGCTGCTCAATCCAACCAAGAGCATCGAAGTCCTTGTCATTGAAACCGGCAAGCTCTTGAGAGGTCTTCTGCTTCTTGGGAGGAGGACCCGAGAACGGAGGAGGAGAAGAGGTAGCAGGCCCAGAGGTCGGAGGATCCTGACTTATAGCTCGGAACTGGGGAGTCGGAATAGTCTTCGACCGAGTCTGAACACCTATAGTAGTCTTCTACGGAGAAGATCGGACAGAAGCATCCCCGGCCTCGAGATTTCGAGCAGCCACCGACTTCTTCGTCCGACGAAGAAACTTCATGGAATCCGCCTGAGAAGACATCTCTGCAGAAATAAAAAGGAAAAAGATCACCACAACAGAAATTCCACCAAAACAAAACCCAAATACTAAGAAAGATAAATCTCAAAAGAGGTCGGGAACTACCTAACTCGGAACGGAGAAGGCTTGGATCTCCCAACATTTTCTTCGTGTCCAAGTGAGGTGCCCGACCCCATAAACTGCTCACCACACCCACAAAGGCCTGCTCCACCTCATCTAGACTCTCAAAAGTATACTTAACAGACACTATATTCTCCTGCCAACAAAGAGGAAAAGAAGGCTCCCCACTCTCATCTAGAAAGAAAGGTCGGACGTCTCCAACAGCCCGGACCTTGAAATAAAAGTTCTTAAAATCGTGAAAAGACTCATCATACAGGGTACAGAACTTCCTCCCCTGGTTAGCCCTAAAAGAGACCCAAGACACCTTCCCTCCGCCCGACCCCGGCTTCGTCAACACAAACAAATAGGAAAAAAGGGAAATAGAGGGAGAGACACCCAGAAACTGACACAAAAGTTGAAACAGCTTTAAAAACGCCCAAGAATTCGGATGGAGCTGCGTAGGGGCGAGGTTACAAGACCACAACACCTCGGACTCCAGGTCGGTAAAAGGAAGTCGGACATTCAGCTTAGAGAAGAAACGATCATAAGCATAAAAGAAGAGCTTCTCGGAACTATCTAAAGGCGGAAAGCACACTCTCTCCTCAGAATCCGGGGCTACTAATTCATAATCCCTCTCAGACTCTCTATCTTCACATATGCTACATTGCCTACGGAACCTAGCTAAATACTCAGAATCTACCACAGAAGGAACTCTTAGGGGAACGGGATCTACCCAACCAAGACCACTCGGAATCTTGGTCGACATCGCCTGAAGAACCTTTCGAGACATAAAAATCTTGCCTACAAAGAAGAATACAACAGCAAGGCAAAAATCACATAAAGGCAGACAGCGAAAACCCATTCAGCAAGGCGAGAAAACCAAGTTCTTTTAGAAGAAAATACAGAAACCCAAAAACAAAATACCAAGAGAAAAGAGCCCCCCCCCCACATACAAACAACCAAAGCAATGGCGGCGCCTCTTTTCGGGGCAACCCAGGCATAGAAGAAAAAGAAACAGAAGCATATGTGCGCAAAGAAAATGAAGACGAGAACAAACCTGGAAGAAAGGAAGAAGACGACGAGCTCCGATGCAAGGAGAACGAAAACGGCAGCGCAGAGGAAACCCCGGAAAAACCCACAGAAAGAATCGGAGAAGAAGAACAAAGAAGGAGCGGCGCTCGAAGGAGAGGTGGCAAAAACTCAGAAAATGGAAAGGGAACAGAATAAACGAAGAAAATGAGGAAAGGGGCAAATAAATAAAGCCTTCACAGAGCCCGAACGGAAATCGAGGAGAAACGGTAAAATGCAATAAATGCTGAAACGGCCGTTTTCAAATTTTGAAAAAACTACTATGCCCGAGCTCGACCTCCCAAAAAGGACGAACTCGGGCAGGGGCACTGTTCATACCCTGACCGAGTTCCCCATACTCGGAAAGTTCATAGAAGGTCCAACCTCATCCCAAGGCCCACGCCTGAGGTCGGACCTCGGACAAATAAGCTAAGAAGGCCCATCAGAAGGAACGAAGCCCAAAACCTAAAGGCCGAAAAGGCCTAAAGAAAGGCGGTTCCACAAAGATAGGGATAAAACTCCCAAAAGATAAGATAAGATAAGAATATCTTATCCAGGGAAGATCACGACCAACTACTATAAATACACTGGAGCACCCAGGTATAACTCATACTCTAATTCTACTCAATATCTGCTTGGACCCATGCTAACTTAAGCATCGGAGTGTCATTGCAGGTACAACCACCAACCACTCCACATATCAAGCTCGGGTCCCTGACCCCCACCTCGGGCCTCACCAAGACGTCCGAGCTACTCGTTTCAGGTAACCCCCGGAACAGCTTGTAATGTGCTAAAATAAGAATAAGTGGGTTAAGCGTAGGCTCAAAGTTGGCTAATAATGGAAGATAAAAGGTAAGGCTATTTGGGTAAGTGAGCTAATGAAGTGATGGCCTCAATCATATAAATACATGAATATACAAAATAATGGACATAAAGAATCAAACAAATCAAAGATTACAATCATAGGAAGAGAATAACGCACACAAGAAGGAAGATAAGTCGTTATAAGATGTAACCACACTATTAGGCTCAAATCTCACAAGCTTGTGTTCTTAGCTCAAAAACATGATCCACAATATATATAATTCAAGCAAGTTCTATGAAAAGTTTTCACTCAAATCAATTGGTGTGCCCTATAGATAGAAATCTTGAAAATTTTCATTATTTTGACTAAGCTTATTTTGTATATATATGTAAAAATAAGAAAATGCAAGTAAAAATCCAAAAAAACGTAAAATAAAATGCAAAAGTATTGGTATTAGAAATTTGTCAGCTAAAATCGCCGGCTGGTCGGACGACCTCCTCACACTTAAAAGTTTGCACCGTCCTCGGTGCACTCAAAGATGAGCAAGGGGTACGACGAATTTCCATATTGATGCGTGTTCATTCTTCCGCTTCCATGTTTGCTTGTGGTGCATTGTTCATGGAAAACAAAAATATAACACCATAAGATGAGAAGATATAAAAGCAAGGAAGCATACATTGTTGGAATGAGGTAAATCACTAGAATGAGGTGAGTGAATTAGTGTGACATTAAGACATATTAGTTATGTGAATTCTAAATTGCGCGGTTTAGAACACACATTAGCATAAAAAGCTATGTCACAAAAGAAGCATGCACTTTACTCATTCTAGTATGCTTGAGATGCTTTAAGTAAACTTGTAAGGTAAAACAAGCATTAGAGAAGCATGAAAGTATTCAAGCTAAACACATATGGATGCATAGAATCATGAAATATAATGCATTAAGACAAATGCACAACATCCATCAAGAAATTGCCCACTCAAAGAGAGTTCAAATCACATGGTGGCTAGCTACAACATGCAATTCAAAAGAGTTATAAGCTCAAAGGCAATTCTCATCACTTGGTATTTTTCAAAAGGTAAGCATGAAAAACTCAAAACCAAGTAGCAAAATATAACCTCAATCATAGAATCCAACAAAGATTATAAACATAATGATGTTAAGAAAACATCCCTTTTTTTATTACTCAGCAGCAATTAATGGTAAACAAGAATAACAATCCAACACTTACAATGAGAAAGAGAAAATGAAATGAAAGCTAACTAAAACTAACTAAGCAACTAACTAACTAACTAATTAACTAACTAACTAACTAATAACTAACTAAAATAAATGGTTATCGATGGTGTTTGGATGTGTTGGATAAGGGGTAGGAGGAGGGAAGAAGAAAGGAGAAGGAAAGAATTAGAAGGAGGAGAAGAAAGGAAATGTGGTGAAGGAAGGAAATCCGCGCATGGCGCGCACGCGTCGATTGCTTATTTCGAGAGTGGCGCGTACGCGTCATGTGCGCATGCGCGCGAGTGGGGTTGTGCCAAAGGCACAATGTTGGCGTGGCGTAGGCATAACTCTCTGGAAAATGTATGGAATGTGGAACTTCTCAATCCACGTGTACGCACGCATGGCGCGTGCGTGTGGATGGTCCAAAATGCTAGATGTACGCGTACGCACGCAGTGCGCATACGTGTGGATGGTGCTCTGTTTTTTCAAAATTTTTTTGCTATGTTTTTGCACCAATCCAAGCATTCCAAACTTCCAAACAGCTACCAAAATACCATAAAACCTTATTTAACATACTAAACTACCAATTAAACTCATTAAAACAATCAAAACAAGAATTTAAACTAATTCTACCAATATGTACAAAAAGATAAAATGAAAAGAAGTTACCATGGTGGGGTGTCTCCCACCTAGCACTTTTGTTTATCGTCCTTAAGTTGGACTTATGGGGAGCTCCTCATCAAGGTGGCTTGTGCTTGTACTCATCTTGGAACTTCCATCAATGCTTGGACTTCCAATAAGCTCCATCATTCAAGATTAATATCTCTAAGCTTTGATGGAGTTCTTCACAAACCATGTGCTCCCAATATTGATCCTCATGTGTTCCCAGATCCCATATTTTGTCTTCACACCCATCTCCAAGTTGATTATCGTTAATCCATGTGGGTGGTAAGCAAGGTGAATTCTCAACAAAGTGACCAAACATTCTTCTAGACCCATGTATTCTAGTTATACACCAACCTTTTTTATCAAGCTTTGGACATGTGACCATAATGAACCTAGAATGATGCTTCCAACCACTAACCATCTCCTTTTTACTCTTAAAGCCACTAATTTTTCTAAGTTGACCATCTGTCTCAAGAAAACCATATTCAAGGGGAATAACAAAGCTTAAGTATAAGGAATTTACCCACTTGAATGAGTGAATGGATGGTGGTGGCTTGGGGAGAGGTATCTCCAATGTACTTGCAAGCTCTACTCCCTTGTTTGCTTCTTTGTCAATCTTCACCTCTTCATAAACTTCTTCATTCTCAATCCTTTGTTCATCAACTTCATATAACTCTTCTCCATCACTCAAGTCATAAATGGGAGGTTGAGAGAAATCTACCTCCACATCACTTTCAAATTCATTGGGAGAAGGTTCTTCAAATTCAAAGGATTCTTCACCAAGAAGATTGGATGCATGGTCTTCACACCACGGGAACTCAACTCTTGCTCCATTCCTTCCAAGTCTTCATATGGAATATGCCTTGGAGGTTGTGCACATTCCTCCTCAACATCAACTTCAATCTTCTTGGAGGGGTTTTGTTCAACTCTAGGTTCCCATGGAGGTTCCGCATCTCCTAAGTCTTCAACCACTCCTTCCTCTTCTTCAATGGTCATAGGTTCCACCAATTGTTCTAACACAAAGTAGCCTTCCTCCTTTTCCACCGGAGTTTCCAATCTATCTTTCATGCTATGTTCTTTAATAGGTTCTCCACATGTGACCATGGGAGTGTTTTGAGTGCTCAAGCATTGGGAGGCTAAAATGCTTACTACCTTGGCCACGGTAGCCATAAATTCTAGTGTCTCCCTTTGCATTTCTCCTTGCCCTTGAAGTATAAGGCTAAGGATTTCATCCATTGAGGATTGGAGTGGATAAGAGGGTTCATTGTCTTAGAGAAAGGGTTCATTATAGGAAGGTGATTCTTCTTGGTAAGGTGGTGGTGTGTATTGAGGTGGTTCTTGGGAGTAGTAATCTTGGAATTGTGGTTCCATGTATGGCTCATATGGTTCAAAAGGTGGTTGGTATGGAGGATATGGATTAAGGTCATATGGAGGTGTTTGTTGAAAATAGGCTTGTGAGTGTGGTTGAGGCTCATGTTGAGGATATGACTCATAGGTGATGAGTATTTTGGTGAAAAAATGAATTTCTCCCAAAACACATAGATCTAACCGGCAAGTGCACCGGGTCGCATCAAGTAATAATAACTCACGGGAGTGAGGTCGATCCCACAGGGATTGAAGGATTGAGCAATTTTAGTTTAGTGGTTAATTTAGTCAAGCGAATCAAGATTTAGTTGAATGATTGGTGATTTGCAGAATTTAAATTGCATTGAAAGTAAAGGGAATGGGAAATTGGCATGAATTTAAAGAGAACAGAAGTTAAAGTGCTGAATCTTAAGAAACAAGAAATTAAATGGCAGAAACTTATAACGCAAGAAATGTAAATGGCTTGAATTGTAAAGGGGATTGGGGATTGGATTTGCAGAAATTAAACAAGGAAAAGTAAAATTGAAACAAGCAGAGAAGTAGAGAATGATTTAGATCAAACCGGATCTTAAACAGAAAAGTAAATGAGCATGGAAAGCATTAAACAGAATGTAAAATTGGAATTTAGATCTCAGGATCCAGAGACTAGAAAACCAAGTCTAGATCTCAATGCCTTCCTAGATCCAACAAGAACAATTGCAAGGGAAATGTAAATTGCAAAGAAATTAGATGAGAGCAATTAACAGAAAGTTAAATTCAATTAAACAGTAAAGAAAGAGAGAGATCCAAGGATGAGATTGAAACAGAATTCCTTCAATTCTCCAACCCAAGATCCAAGACAGTTGTAATTGAAATTGAAAGCAATAAAACTAAGAGGAAGAGAATGGAATTCTCCTTCCCCAAACTAAGAAACTAAAGATCACTCAGTAACTAAAACAAAAGGAAAGCTCTATAAAAAAAAATCAGAAAAGGAAGCTCCTCGAATAACTTGAATTCTAGCCTATTTATACACTTTCTTCAAATGATCTTCAGGCCTTGAGTTGGGCCTTTACTCTTGGTGGAATTGGGTTGAAAGAGGCCTTGGTTGATTGCTCTTGGAGTTTGGAGAGGAACCAAAGTGAACCAATTGAACCGGATTGAATTTTTATAGAAGTTGGAGTAAAAGTTTGAGCCAACGTTAGGGGTCTAACTTCTGCTCAAACTTTTCATATTAGGTAGCCCAATTTACTGATGCCAACGTTGGTGCCAAAGTTAGGGGTCTAACTTTAGCTCCAACGTTGGCCCTTCCTCATGCACCAATGGCGCCAACGTTAGCCCAAAAGTTAGGGGGCTAACGTTGGCACAAACGTTGAGTAGCCCAAGAACAAAATTTTCATGCCAACGTTAGCCTCCAAGTTAGGGGGCTAACGTTGGCGCAAACGTTGGCTAGCCCTGGAGCAAATTTTTCAATTCCCAAGTTAGCCTTCAAGTTAGGGGGCTAACTTTGAGGCTAACTTTTCACCCAAAAGTTTGTGCAAAAGTTTGAGGGCTAACTTCAAGTCCAACTTTACGCTTCCTGGTTCAATTTCACTTGTTTCATTGTCCTCTCTTTGCTTTTAGCCATTCCTTCTTACTTCAACCTTTCTCCAAGCTTTCTTCACCTATCATTAATCAACCAAACACATCAAAGCTATGCTCAAAATCATGAGATGTTCATTCTATCCTAATATGCAACCATTATGGCATCAAATCTCATGAAATAGCATGAATTTATCTATGGTTGATTCAATCAAAGGAAGCATGAAAATCTACCTAAATTAGCTTGCTTAAGCCTCAAGAAAGTGCATAATTCAATTAAAAACAAAAGAAAGAGACTAGTAAAACTAGGCTAAGATGACTTGTCATCACAACACCAAACTTAAAGCTTGCTTGTCCTCAAGCAAGAAATGAATTATGCTCAGAGATTCTTTCAATTAAGATGGATTGAGGAACACTTGTAAAGTACAGTGAGTGAAGTGATCAAGTAACAGTGGGATGAACTCTAAATCATATGCTCATGCAAGGGCTTCAGTGCTCACTAGTCCTCACATATTGGGAGTCGTAGGTCTTAGGATATTCATCCAAATGGTATCATGGAGATCTCTTTATATGTAATCACCTTGAAGCAGCTTATAATTTCTTTGCTTTGGCCTCGACTCTAAGTATCATGTCTCAAAGTGGCTTTTTAAATAAGCTTTCAATCAATACTCCTAAACCAGTTGGTTTTAAGGTATTAGGTGTTAAAGCACCCCTCAGGATTTACTTGCTCAAGCCTTTTTCTTTGACACACTTCAACCACAAGCATTTACTAGGATAACAACTCTTTGAGTTTTTGTTTCTTTCTTTCTTTCTCTGCCTAGTAATTGATGCTTAGAGCCTTGGGCCATGTTCTTTTTGTTTTTGTATTTTTCTTTACTTTGTTTTTGTTTTGCTTGCATCTCGGATCAATTGATTTTTTGAGAATCTCCACAATACTTCTTTGAACTTCATGTCCTGCCTATGAGCTCCCATGCAAGTTTTCACAAGCATGCAACCTCAATACATAATCATACAACTAGAACCACCACTTCTCCTAATCTATTGCTTACTTCAAAATTGTTTAATTCCTCAATCCTTCGTTTCAAAGAACTTTCATGAAATGCATTCTTGAAAATTGAGTGCAAACAAGTTTTGAAGATAAGAATGTTGTGAATAATCAAGCATCTTGCTTATTGAATTATAAAGAAAGACTATGCTATGCAGGCAGGCAGGGGTATATAAAGAAAACTATACTATGCAGACAGGTAGGACAAATAAGGATACAATCCAACTTTCAATTACAACAGTATTTGATGTAAAACAATCACTTAACAATACAACCTATTGGAGTTCACTTGCTTTCCTTCTTCTCATCATCATCAATTCTGACTTTCATGTTCATCTTTCACCTCTTTGGTTGATGATGCTAAAAATCTCCAAAAGTTTGTATGATATTCTGCAGTGATATTGAAAGTCGCTTGTTCCCCAAGCACTTAGAAACAGTGGTTAGTCTGCATGATTTATTTGTGGGCTTTTTGAACTTACTTTGGTGTGGGAACACCAAACTTAGTACCTTGCCAAAGGTTTTCATTAACCATGTGTGAAATTCTTTTTCTTTTCTTTCTCAAAAGTCATAAGGCTGAAAACTAGAAAACAGCAAAATAGTTAACTAATTCATCCAGTATGCTTGAAGCCCATATTATGCATAAGGTGAGAATGTGTGTTATAATGGGATTTTGGTGGAACACCAAACTTAGAATTATTCATTCTCCCTTAGATTGTTTTGGTGTGCAACACCAAACTTAGCTTCTTGCAATCTAGATAAAGCTAGTTAACCTTTTTATTGAAATAGATATGAAAAGAGAACTACCTCAGGTTGGGTTGCCTCCCAACAAGCGCTCTTTTATTGTCACTAGCTTGACATCCTCAGTGCTCAAGGAAATTGAGGCTTTGCCTCCTTCTTACTCGTTTCTGTGAGGTCTTTGGCTAATTGTTCTATTTGCTTCCCAATTCTCCCGAGTAAGTCATCATAATGTTTGTTCATCACTGCTTGCTATTTCATCATTCCTTCTACTACGATCTCTAGAGTGGTGATCCTTTGAGAATCTTGTGAGATTGGTTGGTTGTGGTGTGTTAGGGGTTGGAAGGATGGGTGATGTGGTGGTATGTTGTGATTGTTGTTGATATGGTGAATTTTTTGCAGGTTTGGGCAATTGGGGTTGTTGTAATTGAAGTCCCTTTGTTCCTGATATTGAGATTCCTTCATTCCTAGATAAGAATGTGGCTTCCATGGTGGAAATTGTGCCTTCACTGTGGTAGAATGGAGAAAGTCAATTTGTCGAGCTATTGACCCCAATTGTTGCTGAGTTTGCTGATGTAGCTGTTTGCTTTGATTCATGACTGCCTTCATTCCTTCACGATTCATCATCTCCTTGTCTGAAGTTGCATTCTGTGGGGTCTCAAATGAGTGTTGGTTATCGGTTCTCTTGTTATTGAGCTCTGCAGTTCCTTGACCAGCTGCTGTTGCTTTGAGAAGGTTATCTGAGACGTAATCCACTGCTCCTCTTGTTTCTGGGGTTAATCCTTCATAGAACGCTTGGAAACCCACTTTGTCATTTGCCTTCTTGTATCTTTCCCATGCTTTGAACAATGGTTCTTCCTCTCCTTGTATGGATGGATGTATCCCCACTTTCATCTTGATGTTTTGTTGGAATGAGGAGAATTTGGCCAGAAATTTGGTAACCAAATCGTCCCAACTAGTAATACTTCCCTGGGGAAAGGTTTCGAACCATTGTGCAGCTTCATCCTTTAGTGAGAAGGGAAATAGCAAGAGCTTACAGGTGTCATGATTTACACCATTGGGGTTGACAGCACCACAAGTCCTTAGAAAAATGGATATATGCTGTTCAGGATCTTCCACTGGATTTCCGCTGTAAGAACAATTTTTCTTGATTGATGTAATGAGTTGCGGATTCATGTTGTGGTGTTCTTCTTTCTTAGAAACTCCTTCTTCAATGATATCTTTCCCTTTGGCTGCTATTCTTTCCTATGACATATAAATCAATCACAAGGAATACACAGTGGTATTTTTGGAAAATAGAGTGTTGTTATTTGTGACAAAACTTCAAACAGTTAGCGTGTTAATAGAGGCAAAACTTCAAACAGTTAGTGGGTTAGTCAAAAATAAAGGAAAAATGCTTGATCTAAACTACCACCTCACTTAATCATTGTCAATCTAATCAATCCCCGGCAACGGCGCCAAAAACTTAATGAGTATTTTGGTGAAAAAATGAATTTCTCCCAAAACACACAGATCTAACCGGCAAGTGCACCGGGTCGCATCAAGTAATAATAACTCACGGGAGTGAGGTCGATCCCACAGGGATTGAAGGATTGAGCAATTTTAGTTTAGTGGTTAATTTAGTCAAGCGAATCAAGATTTGGTTGAATGATTGGTGATTTGCAGAATTTAAATTGCATTGAAAGTAAAGGGAATGGGAAATTGGCATGAATTTAAAGAGGACAGAAGTTAAAGTGCTGAATCTTAAGAAACAAGAAATTAAATGGCAGAAACTTATAACGCAAGAAATGTAAATAGCAAAATCTTAAAGTGCTGGAAATGTAAATGGCTTGAATTGTAAAGGGGATTGGGGATTGGATTTGCAGAAATTAAACAAGGAAAAGTAAAATTGCAACAAGCAGAGAAGTAGAGAATGATTTAGATCAAACCGGATCTTAAACAGAAAAGTAAATGAGCATGGAAAGCATTAAACAGAATGTAAAATTGGAATTTAGATCTCAGGACCCAGAGACTAGAAAACCAAGTCTAGATCTCAATGCCTTCCTAGATCCAACAAGAACAATTGCAAGGGAAATGTAAATTGCAAAGAAATTAGATGAGAGCAATTAACAGAAAGTTAAATTCAATTAAACAGTAAAGAAAGAGAGAGATCCAAGGATGAGATTGAAACAGAATTCCTTCAATTCTCCAACCCAAGATCCAAGACAGTTGTAATTGAAATTGAAAGCAATAAAACTAAGAGGAAGAGAATGGAATTCTCCTTCCCCAAACTAAGAAACTAAAGATCACTCAGTAACTAAAACAAAAGGGAAGCTCTATAAAAAAAATCAGAAAAGGAAGCTCCTCGAATAACTTGAATTCTAGCCTATTTATACACTTTCTTCAAATGATCTTCAAGCCTTGAGTTGGGCCTTTGCTCTTGGTGGAATTGGGTTGAAAGAGGCCTTGGTTGATTGCTCTTGGAGTTTGGAGAGGAACCAAAGTGAACCAATTGAACCGGATTGAATTTTTATAGAAGTTGGAGTAAAAGTTTGAGCCAACGTTAGGGGTCTAACTTCTGCTCAAACTTTTCATATCAGGTAGCCCAATTTACTGATGCCAACGTTGGTGCCAAAGTTAGGGGTCTAACTTTAGCTCCAACGTTGGCCCTTCCTCATGCACCAATGGCGCCAACGTTAGCCCAAAAGTTAGGGGGCTAACGTTGGCGCAAACGTTGAGTAGCCCAAGAACAAAATTTTCATGCCAACGTTAGCCTCCAAGTTAGGGGGCTAACGTTGGCGCAAACGTTGGCTAGCCCTGGAGCAAATTTTTCAATTCCCACGTTAGCCTTCAAGTTAGGGGGCTAACTTTGAGGCTAACTTTTCACCCAAAAGTTTGTGCAAAAATTTGAGGGCTAACTTCAAGTCCAACTTTACGCTTCCTGGTTCAATTTCACTTGTTTCATTGTCCTCTCTTTGCTTTTAGCCATTCCTTCTTACTTCAACCTTTCTCCAAGCTTTCTTCACCTATCATTAATCAACCAAACACGTCAAAGATATGCTCAAAATCATGAGATGTTCATTCTATCCTAATATGCAACCATTATGGCATCAAATCTCATGAAATAGCATGAATTTATCTATGGTTGATTCAATCAAAGGAAGCATGAAAATCTACCTAAATTAGCTTGCTTAAGCCTCAAGAAAGTGCATAATTCAATTAAAAACAAAAGAAAGAGACTAGTAAAACTAGGCTAAGATGACTTGTCATCAATAGGCATATGGTGGTGGTTCTTGAAAGTCACAAGGAGATTCACCATAGCCATTGGATTGGTATGCATCATAGAATAGCTCTTCTTCATAGTGCATTGGTGGGGGTTGTTGCCATGAGGATTGATCATATGCATATGGCTCTTCTCACCTTTGATTATCCCATCCGTGATACACATCTTCATTGTAGCTCCCATCACCTACAACATAGTTGTAACTACACTCATAACCAAAGTGAGAATTCATGGTAACAAGAAAAGGCAAAAAAAAAATAGTAACGAATAAAGAGAACAAACTAAAAACTAACAAAGAGGCAAAAAGTAAACATATTCACAATATTCACATATATACAATAACCAATAACACAATACTATTGCAATTCCCCGGCAACGGCGCCATTTTGATGATTGAATTTTTGACGGTTTAGAATTTCACAAATGAATTCTCATTGCAAGTATAGTTTCTAAACCAATCACTAATCCTTTCATACAAAAAGTTGTTTGTCACTAAAACAAACCCCAAAAATTTATAAACCGAAGTATTCAAACCTCGGGTCATTCTCCCTAGGAATTACAATAAAGTGTCTTGTTATTGGTTTGAGTTGTTTTGGGGTTTTGATAAGAGGCATGAAAGTAAATGGCAATGAAAATAAACTAACAACTATAAAAGGCTCTTGGCAAGGTATGAAAATTAAAAGTCCTATCCTAGTTATCCTTCTTAATTGTGATGAGAATTGTTCATTGCTACCACTTAGTTAACCCTTACTAAATAAAGGAAAGTCAAGTGGATGAATTGACTTGAGCCACAAGTCCTAGCCAACTCCCAAGGAAAGACTAGCTTTAGGGCACTCCAAACCAATTAGCAATCTCTCTAATTATCAATCAACAAAGGAATTAGATAACTCAAGTGTCACTAATTACTCTACCTAGGCCAAGAGGAGCAAAATCTACACTATGTCTAGAAGAGGCATTTCAACAAGCACATAAAGTGCAATAGAAGTAAACATTATTAAATGCAAGAATTAAAGGAATCTACAACTACAAAAACAAGAGATCAACAATAGAAAAGCAAAGAAGACACATTTATTATGAATTACCTCTTATTAAATTGGAAGAATGTAGAAGGAACAATACTAGATCTACAACAAAATATAAGAACAACATAAAGGAAATTACAACAAAAGAATAGAAGAAGATGAATGTAGCAACAAAGAATTGAGAGATATAAGTGGAAGAAAGCAAATATCAAAACCTAGATCTAAGAACTAAACCTAATCTTAATCCTAATTCTAGAGAGAAGAGAGAGCTTCTCTCTCTAGAAACTACTTCTAAACTAATCGTAATGAGTATGAATGATTGGAATTCCCCTTTGCTCTTCAATCCTTGGCTTTAAATAGCATTTCTGGCGCCAAAGTTAATTGAGATCGGGCCCCACAACCCTTGAGAATTTGTTGGTCACGTTTTCATTAAAAAATCATAAACCAGCATCGATGCGTACGCGCACAGCACGCGTACGCGTCCATGGGGTGATTCGCAGGTTCGCGCAAGCGCCAGGTGCGCGTGCGTGTCCATGGGCGAGTTCAACTCCTTTGACTTTTCATGATTTCTCCACTTTGCATGCTTTCCTCTTCACTCCTTTGGTCCATTCCTAGCCTTTTTCAATCTAAAATCACTAACAAACATATCAAGGCATCTAGTGGAATCAATGGGAGATTAAAACCATCAAATTAAGGGTCTAAAAGCATGTTTTCACATCTAAGCACAAATAAGGAGACAATCACAAAACCATGCTATTTCATTGAATAAATGTGGGTAAAAGGTGATAAAATCTCTTAAAATCAATACAGGATAAACCGTCAAAACGGGGTTTATCAGCCACGCCTTGTTGCTCAAGTGGCACCCCCATTCAATTGTGGGTCTTATAGGCTTGGCGTGCCACACCTTGGTCCTCAAGTGGCACACCCAAGTGAACTCTGGGGCTGGCGTGCCATGCCTTCGACACAAAGTGGCACGCCATAGTGATGGCTCTTCTATTTTGCTCTCTAGAATGTTGTACCAGCATGCCACGCCCAGCTTCAGGCGTGCCACGCCAATACACTTTGTGGCGTTTGTTCCAAGTGGCACGCCTGCTTCACACGCCCCACTTGTTTTGTTGTTTTCTTTCCCATTTTTGATGTCTTCTCCACCTTAAATCCAGCACAAACTCATTTTAAAGCAATGTACTATGATATTCATCAATTAAGGCATGAGTTACAATGATCAAATGAGATTATGCCTCTTTTATGGTCCTTTTTATGCAAGAAAAAGGGTAGATGATGTAAGTCATCACAACACCAAACTTAAGCTTTGCTTGTCCCAAGCAAATCAATGTGAGTGGTCTTTTTTTGGTGAATTAAGACTTGAGCTTGAATGTATGCATTATAACTAGGAATTGGACTAAGTGCTCAACACATGCATGAGTGCTTTTAATATCACAAAGAGCTCCTAGATCCTTAAGGGTTTCTCTAAGTATGTGTCTTAGGGGTCCTTTTCATTGATTGTCACCTTGAAGTAGTAAGGGTTAACTCTTTCTTTCTCTTTTGTGCTTCTTTTCTGTTTATTGACCATGACTCTAAGTGTTTTGTCTCAAGACAACCCTTTAGTTAGGCTTTCAATCAACACTCCCAAGTCAGTTGACTTTAGGGTGCTAGGTGTTGAAACACCCCTGAGGATTTACTTGCCCAGGCCTCTTCTTGACACATGTTCACCACAAGCATCTACTAGGGGTTCTAACTCTTTTTGAGTTTTTTAATATTTCTTTCCCCTCCTTAGTAGTTGATGCTCAGAGCCTTGGATCTTGATTACTCACTACTTCTTGGTTCTATAGATATTCAAGGAACACCCCTCAACTTCTACTTGTCATGCCCTCTAGGACAAGTTACTTTTCATGACTCATTTTTTTCTCACTTCATTCAACGTTCTTCACTTAGTCTTTTGTTCCTTAGTTCTATTGAATAAGTTTTCTTGGTCTTAGTCTCATTTACTCTTGTTCACACTGACAATAACTCTTATGGAAACAAACTCTACCTTATTGATGAAAATGAAGACTATAGTTATCATTGCATTTTCTTGCTTGCATATCAAAGGACTCACGAAAGACTTCAAGCAGAATAAAACATAAACTATCTTAACATTATCAATTATTCTCAAAAGTAATGTAAACAGGTAATAACTTAAGCAGAATTCAAAAATTTTGGAAATGTCAACCATGGAACTCAACAACCTTATGCAGCTTCTTCAGTTCATTGGCCCCTTGCTTTTGTCCTTCTTCTTGGAGAGGGAAGAGTCATCTCCACCCTTTTTGGAGGATCCTTCTTGTGCTTTCTTGTCCTTGGACTTCCAGAAACCCAGCCTTCTCATGTAGGACTTCATGTTTTCCTTGTGCTGATATGCAATTTCCTCCTGCCGTCCGCTGAATTCCTTCAATTTCTGCATATAAGTGGGGTAACTGGGATTCAAGTTGGCTACTGCATTGCACAAGTAACTCAACTTAGTTTGTTCATAGCAGTCATATTTTCGTCTTGCTATAGTTCTAACTTCATAGAGGTGTCTGAATTCAGCAAGGTTGTTCCTTTGATGTAATTGATGTTCCAGCATCATCCCTAAGCTGCCTTGCATTTCTCCTCAGTTGATCCTTCCTTGCTGCTCCCTCAGTTGTTTAGAGCTTCCTTGGAGGTTTTGCATGTTCTCATTCACTTGGTTCACTTGGTTCCATTGCTCCCTTTGGCTACATTGAAATTGGTTGACATCTTCCTTCAATTGATGCAGATCTCCCTATATTTGGTGCACATTTCCTTGCAGCTGCTCCCAGTTCATTCCTTCAGGAAATTATTGGTATTGTTGGTATGGTGGTGGTTGAAGCGCCAGAAATTATGGTTGCTCCTCTGCCTCTTCTTCCTCTTGTTGTTGTGGTGGTGACATATGAGCATGAGTTTTGTGCTCTCTAGCCTTTTGAAGTGGATTGACGGCCAATACATTGGCCATCTTCTTGGCAGTTATAGGCTTATCTTGCTTCACCAACACCTCATCAATCACCTTCTCAACTCCAGCATTATCACAAAGCTCTTGTATGATGATGGGGAATGCCAATCATGTGCTCTCGTTAGTGCTTTTCAGTATCTTGTTGATGTTGTTGGCAATCAACTCCCCAACCTTCACGTTCTCTCCCTTCATTATACTGTATATAAGTACAGCCCTCTCCTTGGTCACCTCAGATGTGTTTGATGTAGGGATCAAAGACCTTCTCACAAAGTCTAACAACCCCCTAGCTTGGGGGCTCAAGTCCCTTCTCCTCAGCTGGTTGGGTTTTCCATCTTTATCATTGATCCACTGCACATTTAGTACACAAATTTCATTCAAGATTTCATCAAATCCTGGGTCTGGTTGCTTCATCCTCTCCTCATAAATTTGAGTGGAGTTGACCCTTTTCACCATCAGCATTCTTTCTATGTTAGAGGGACTATAGTCAATGGTCTTCCTCCTCACATAGCTAATATACCCATAAGTTTGCCCTGGCTGTGGCACGGCATAGGCATAAAACTCCCTTACCACACCTTCCACCACTTTCTTTGGTGGGTTGCAGAAGAGTGCCCAGCCCCTGTTGTTGATCTCAATGTTGATCTCAAGGTGCTCATTCCTTCCTAGTTAAAAGCTGACCTCTGGGATGATCTCCCTCTCACTCACCCAACTATAGAATTGGTTTTGGTTGAATGTTGAGAGGAATTTATACTCATTGAAGTTTGAGGTTGAGGAACCTGAGGTTGGTTCTTTGGTCTTTCTTTTCTTTGAGGTTGAGGATCTTGGTGGAGAGAGAGAGAGTGTTTAAGGGTTCTGAGATATTAGTGGAGTGTTACAAAGAAACACAAGCAAAATAAGGTTTTGCCCCCAACACCAGACTTAGCACTTGATTGTTCCAATCAAGTAGAGAGATAAAGAAAAAGAAGAATGAGAGAAGAAAGAAAAGGCTCTGTGAGTTTGTTATGTGGAGGGAATGGGGAAGGTAGGGGATTTATAGGAGTGAAGGGTGTGCTTTGATGTTGGGAAAAGAAGGGAATTCAATGTTTTCCACTTGGGGAGTGGCGCCTAGCGTGGGAAGAGGCACCAACCCTTATCCCACTGTGCTCTTTGAAGATGTTGAGTTCCAAAGTGTAAGTACACTTTGACCTCCTTGTTATCTCTCAAGTGGGCCCCATTCAATATCTTGAAAAAAAGAAAACGAAAACCCCATTAGTAATGACAAAATGATCCTCCACATTCCTTTTTAATGCTAGTGAATGGGATTGTAACTGATGAGTGTCCCTTGGGACACCAAACTTAATTCATTTGCATCTCAATAAATTGGGTTCATCATTGGGTTTTTAATGTGTTCATGGGGAAGAAATAATTTCAATCCTTTCACATTATTTGCGTCTAATCTCCCCTGAACACATTAAAATTCTCATTCAAGCCTCCACTAATGAATTAAATGCTTCCAATTTGAGTGGTATTGGGCTTGCTGATTGATTATCGTATGGTAGTGGCCACACCAAACTTAATCTCTGGGCTTACTCCTTAAAAATTTAATTTATCCAAATGCTTGTAAGCCTATATCAGGTTGGTGAGTGGCCACACCAAACTTAGCTTTTTAGCTAGTTCTTAGCCCAAACACTCATCACCATTAATAAATGCTTTCATCCAGCTGCATTTCCAAAAAAATAGCACACAATTTAACTCACAAAGCTATCTTAACTATTAAAACTGAAATTAACTTCCTAAGCTAATATTTACAATCTACTTCTAATAAAGCAATAAATCAAAGGGATATAAAGTGTTGGGTTACCTCCCAGCCAGCGCTTCTTTATCATCACTAGCTTGACGTTCTCCCTTTTTCAATTGAGGTGGTAGCTCACTCTTCTTTCATCCAGTGAGTCTCCAAGGTAATGCTTGAGTCTATGGCCATTTGCAGTGAAGGTTCTCTGTGTTTTGTCCTTCATGAGCTCCACTTGACCATAGGGGTACACTTTGATGATGGTGAAGGATCCAGACCATCTAGACTTAAGCTTTCCAGGAATGAACCTAAGTCTAGAATTGTACAATAACACCTTTTGTCCTTCAGTGAACTCCCTCTTTGCTATCTTTTGATCATGCCATCTTTTTGTGTTCTCTTTATAGATCTTTGAATTTTCATATGCTTGGTTCCTAAATTCTTCCAGCTCGTTGAGGTTCCTTAGCCTCTTTTCTCCTGCAGCTTGCTCATCAACATTTAGTAGTTTTAGAGCCCAGAAGGCTCTATGCTCCAGTTCAACTGGCAAGTGGCAAGCCTTGCCAAATACTAGTTGGTATGGTGACATCCCAATGGGAGTCTTGAAGGCTGTCCTGCAAGCCCATAAAGCATCGTCTAGTTTCTTAGACCAGTCATTCCTTGAGCTTCCAACAGTTTTTTCGAGGATCCTTTTTAGCTCCTTGTTGGAAATCTCTGCTTGCCCGTTGGTCTGTGGATGATAAGAGGTTGCCACCTTGTGTTTGACTCCATATATGAGAAGGAATGCTTCCAGTTGTTTATTGCAGAAATGTGTCCCTCTATCACTAATGAGTGCTCTGGGAACTCTGAACCCGCTGAAGATGTTCTTTCGTAAGAAGCTTATTACAACCTTGTTGTCATTTGTGGTGGTGGCAATGGCCTCCACCCACTTTGACACATAATCTACAGCCACAAGTATATAACTATTTGAGTAAGAGGATGGGAAAGGCCCCATGAAGTCAATCCCCCATACATCGAATAGTTCTAGCTCCATTTTAAATCTTTGTGGCATCTCACTATTCCTGGGTAAATTTCCAGCCCTCTGGCATTCATCACACCTTAACACCAAGTCCTTTGCATCTTTGAAAATGCTTGGCCAGTAGAATCCTCATTGGAGCACCTTGGCTGCTGTTCTTTCTCTACTAAAGTGGCCTCCATATGCAGATCCATGACATTGCCAAAGCACCTCTTGTCCTTCTCCATGGGATATACACCTCCTCAATATCCCATCAGCACACTTTTTGAACAAGTATGACTCATCCTAGATATAGTTATTGGCATCTTTGATGAGCTTTCTCTTCATATGTTTGTTGATGTTAGTTGGTAGTTTCCCAATGGCTTTGAAATTGGCTATGTCAGCAAACCAATGGGTCTCTTGTATCATCATCAATTGCTCATTCGGGAAGCTTTCATTCGCTGCAAGATGGTGTGCTCCTTCTTCCTCTTGTAGGATCCTTGAGAGGTGGTCAGCAACTTTGTTCTCTGCTCCATTCCTATCCTTAATTTTGATGTCAAACTCTTGGAGTAGCAGGATCCATCTTATTAGCCTTGGCTTGGATTCTTGTTTTGTAAGCAAGTATTTGAGTGCTGCATGATCAGTGAATACAATTACTTTAGAACCAATGAGATATGATCTAAATTTATCAAAAGCAAAGACAATGGCAAGTAATTCCTTCTCTGTAGTGGTGTAGTTCCTTTGATTTTCATTAATGACCTTGCTGGCATAATAAATGACATGCACCAATTTATCATTCCTCTGTCCTAAAATAGCACCCATAGCAAAATCTAATGCATCACACATCAACTCAAAGGGTAGATTCCAACATGGTGGTGCTATGATAGGTGCAGAAGAAAGTTTGTTCTTAAGCTCCCCAAAGGCTAACATGCATTCATTATAAAAAAACAAAAGGCACATTAGAGACAAGTAGGTTGCTCAATGGCTGGGCAACCTTAGAGAAGTCTCTAATAAATATCTTATAAAAACCAGCGTGTCCTAAAAAGCTACTGATTGCTTTGACATTGCAAGGTGGAGGTAACTTTTCAATCACCTCTACCTTTGTCTTGTCTACTTCTATGCCCTTCTTTGAGATTTTATGACCAAGAACCACTCCTTCTGTAACCATGAAATGGCATTTTTTCCAGTTTAAAATAAGGTTGGTCTCTTGGCATCTCTTTAGCACCAGGGCTAAGTGATGCAAGCAATCAGAATATGTGTTACCAAATACAAAGAAGTCATCCATAAATACCTCGATGAACCTCTCAATCATATCTGAAAATATGGAGAGCATGCACCTTTGGAATATTGCAGGTGCATTGCACAGTCCAAAGGGCATTCTTCTGTAAGCAAAAACACCATATGGACAAGTAAATGAAGTTTTCTCTTGGTCTTTTGGGTCTACAACTATTTGGTCGTAACCCGAATAACCGTCAAGAAAGCAGTAGTATTCATGTCCAGCCAGCCTCTCGAGCATTTTGTCCATGAATGGTAGGGGGAAGTGGTCCTTCCTGGTGGCTTCATTGAGCTTCCTGTAGTCGACGCACATGCGCCTGCCGGTCACTATTCTTGTTGGTATCAGCTCATTCTTTTCATTGGGTACAACAGTGATTCCTCCTTTCTTTGGAACTACTTGTACCAGGCTCACTCAATGGCTGTCTGAGATGGGGTGGATCACCCCAGCTTGCCACAACTTCAACACTTCCTTCTGGACTACCTCATTCATAATTGGATTCAACCTTCTTTGTTCTTGCCTTGAGGGCTTGGCTCCCTCCTCAACCTTTTAGGTCTGTGAGTGTCCAGCCTATAGCATCCTTGTATTGTTTCAGCACTTGGATGAGCTCTTCTTCTCGCTCCTTATTCAAGCTTGAGTTGATGATCAATGGGTTGTTGCTGTTGTCACCTAGTAGGCATATTTCAAACTTGGAGGTAGGGTTTTTAGCTCTAGTTTCGGTGCCTCTTCTTTATTGTTGTTTTTGTAGTTTGTCATGATTGAACTTTCCATGGTTCCTTGTGGTGGTTCCTCACGTGGTGCTTGTTGCTCCAATTCCATACTTCCTTCATATTGCTCTTCTTCCAAAGCTCCTTGGACTATTTGTTCTATGGTGTCCACCATCATGCATTCTCCTATTGCTTCCTTAGGATAACTCATTGCCTTGAAGACATTGAAGACCATCTTTTCCTCATGTAATCTCAAGACTAGTTTTCCTTTTTGCACATCAATGATGGCTCCAGCAGTAGCTAGGAATGGCCTTCCTAGGATAATTGAAGTGTTTGCCTCTTCTTCCATATCTAGCACAACAAAGTCAGCTGGGAAGATGAATTCTCCCACCTCCACCACTCCATGTGGAAACTTGAATGTTCTGTCAGCTAGTTGGAATGCCATTCTTGTTGGTTTGGCTTCCTCAATTCTCATCCTTCTCATCATGTTCAAGGACATGAGATTGATGCTAGCTCCCAAGTCACACAAGGCCTTTTCAATAGTGATATCCCCTATGATGCAGGGAATTTGGAAATTCCTTGGGTCCTTCATTTTCTAGGAGAGTTTCTTTTGTATGATGGCACTACATTCCTCTGTTAGGACTACAGTCTCATTTTCACCCCAGTTTCTTTTTCTTGTCATGAGCTCCTTCAAGAACTTTGCGTAGAGAGGCACTTGCTCCAATGCTTCAGAAAATGGTATGTTAATTTGGAGCTGTTTGAAGATTTCTAAAAATCTGGAGAACCGGCTGTCCTTCCCATCCTTCCTTGGCTTTGCTGAAGACGGGCTAGGGGCCTATTCTTTCTTCCTGTTTTCAGGCTTTTCTGCAGCTTCTTCTTTGTGGTTTTCCTGATTTTGGGTGGCTTCTTCTATCACTTTTCCACTTCTAAGTGTAATGGCCTTGCATTCCCCTCTTGGGTTGGTCATGGTGTCACTTGGAAATGTGTGTGTAGGAATTGGGATTTGCTTGTATAAGAACCCCACTTGTGCTTCCAGCTTTGAGATTACTGCACCTTGGTTCTTCAAATTTGACATGTATTCTTCTTGGTTGGCATCTATCTTTTTTTCAGCTTGTGCTTGCCTTTCCAAGAGGGTGGAAATGGCTCCTGTGAGTTGTGATGATAGCTGTGCTATTGCGGCCTCTACTCTCTCAAAGTTACCCTTGATTTCACACGGTTGTGAGGTTGGGGTTAGTGTGTCTTGATGGTGGTATGTTTTCTTGTTGGAAGGATATGATGTGTGAGGTGGAGTGTGGAAAGGTCTGTTGTTATTTGACTGATGGTTGGAATTGTGATTCTGGTATTGATTGGCTTGGTATGGTTCTTTGTGCTCTTGGTTGTGATTTTGTTGGTTCCCCCCCCCTAAATTTTGGGTGGTTCTTCCATCCTGGGTTGTAAGTCTTAGAGTTAGGGTCATATGGTGGTCGAGAGGGGTTATGCACATAGTTTGCTTGCTCACATTCAACTTCTGGTTCATTTTCTTCTTGGGGTGGTGCTTGAGCTTGGACAACTGCAACTTGATTGTTTTCCACTTTCGTGGTTAAGGCTGTCAGTTGTGCTACAATTACCTTGTTTTGTGCCAACAGGGCATCCATAGAATTGAGTTCCAGCACCTTCTTCTTTTGGCCTCTTTCTGAAGCATATAAGTAGTCATTCTCAGCTACAGTTTCAATGACATCTATGGCTTCCTCAATGGTCTTCTTCTTGTTGTGTGAACCCCCTGAAGAGTGGTCCACAACCTTCTTTGATTCATAGGTTAATTCTTCATAGAAAATGTGGAGCTGCACCCACTCATTAAACATATCCGGTGGGCATTTCCTTGTTAGATCTTTGAACCTGTCCCAGGCCTCATAGAGTGTTTCACCATCTAGCTATCTAAAGGTTTGCACCTCAGCTCTTAGCCTGTTGATCCTCTGTGGAGGTTAAAACCTTGCTAGAAACTTGTTCATAACATCCTCCCACGTGGTTAGGCTCTCCTTGGAAAATGATTCTAACCACTTTGTTGCCTTATCTCTGAGTGAGAAAGGGAACAGAAGTAGTTTATAGGTGTCACGGTGTACACCATTAGACTTTACAGTATCGTATATCCTCAAGAATGTGTTGAGATGTTGATTTGGATCTTCTTGAGCACCTCCTCCATATGAACAGTTATTCTGGACTAGTGTGATGAGTTGAGGTCTCAACTCAAAGTTGTTGGCATGGATTATTGGCTTGAGGATGCTGTTGCCACAGTTTCCAATATCTTCGTGCACTTCGTCTTCCATGGTGGTTGTTAGATCTTCTTCTACTGGTTATTCTCCAACTATACCCTTGCCTCTAGCCTCCCTTCTCAATCTAAGGAAGGTTCTCTCAGGTTTACTATCAAAAGAGGATGAAGTCTCTCCTCTTCTACCTGTCATACAGCCAACACGCAGCAAGAAAAGGGCAAGTAAAGAAATCTCAATTGGTGAATTAGTCGAGCTCAACAGAATAAGTTGTGTGTGCAGAATTATAAATGGCAGAAACATAAATGACAAAAGAATTTAAAAGAAAGCAATAAAATGCAGAAATGGAAATAACAAGAATGTAAAGGGGAATGGGATTTTGCAGAATGTAAGTAAAGCTATAAAAGAATGGGAGAGATAAGAATAGGGGAATTCATTGAGATCAGGAGATATTGTCTCTTTGGATTAATTCTAGCTCATATCATCTTCAATCATGCAACTCATTGACCTCTTGGCAATCATGATTGATTGAGCCCCAATCCCTTCGTGACTCAATCTCTCAGATCTTGATCAATAGCTAATTCCTTGGTCTATTGCTCATGAAGAGAGATATGCTTGGTCCTGATTATACCACACATCATCATAGATCCAGGTAGAGGGAGGATTATATGTCACCATATCCAAACACCAAAACCCAGATTCTTCTCACGTGTGAGAAGGGATTTCTAGCATGGTTTGATGTTTCCTTTTCCAAGGTTCCCATGAAATCCATTTTGCATTCAATCTCTTTTCCAAGTTAATTGAACACTAAGCATTAAAATCGAAATTCCTTCTAGCAAATCAAAGAGAAGATGAAGAGAAGAAGAAATTCCCTATCATTAATCCATCAAGTACAATAGAGCTCCCTCTCTCAATGAGAGGGAATTTAGCTACTCATAGTTCAGAGAGAAAGTACAAAAGATGAAAGAGATGAAGTGTGAAAACTAAAAGTGAAATCCACCAAAACTAAACTCTGTGACTTGCTAACCCTTTTCCAATACTTCCAAGGGTATTTATACTACTCCTAGATCTAGAAAATAAAAGAAAATTACAAAAGTGAAAAGAAAATTACAATTTTGAGGGAAAAGAAACTCAACAAACATGATCTTCCAGCTGGCGTGTGACTGGCGCTTCTCGGGCGTGTCACGATCCTTCTGTTTCTAATTTGGCGTGCCACGCCTCTCCATGCAAGTGGCATGCTATCCTCTATTTCACCCCTGGTGTGCCACGCGTTCGAGCCTAAGTGGCACGCCCAAGACATTTTAAAAGGGCAAAGTAGCCTGGCGTGCCACGCCTTCGATCCAAAGTGGCACGCCCAAGGCATTTTAAAGGGCAAAGTTACCTGGCGTGCCACGCCTTCCATCCAAAGTGGCACGTCCAAGGTCACTTCCCTTATCTCTATGCTTTTGGAGATTTGTACCAGCGTGGCACACCCAGGGTCTGGCTTGCCACGCCGTTCTTAAAGCTTCACCCCCTTGCCGGCGTGCCACGCCTCGTCATTCAAGTGGCCCGCCTGAGTTCATTGGCTCATCTTCTTCCTCTTTGGAAAATACTACCAGCGTGCCACGCCATGAGACTGGAGTGTCACGCCCTTCATTTGCTTAATCTTCTTGTTGGCGTGCCATGCCTCATCTCCCAAGTGGCACGTTTGAGTTCACTGGCCCTTTAACTCCTCCTCTGGAAACACTACCAACGTGCCACGCCATGAGATTGGTGTGTCACGCCCTTCATTTGCCATGGTCCCAAAGGTTGGCGTGACACACCTGAATGTTCAAGTGGCACGCCAAAGTGAGATAATTAAGCTGGCGTGCCACACCTTCGATACCAAGTGGCATGCCCAGCTTTATTTGGCCTCCTTAGGTGCTGGCGTGCCACGCCTTGTTGCTCAAGTGGCACGCATTAGTGGGACTTCTTGAGCTGGCGTGCCACGCCTTCGATACCAAGTGGCATGTCCAGCTTTTGCATTGTCCCCTTGTTCGCTGGCGTACCACGCCTTGTTGCTCAAGTGGCACGCCCATTCAATTGTGGGTCTTATAGGCTTGGCGTGCCACGCATTGGTCCTCAAGTGGCACGCCCAAGTGAACTCTGGTGCTGGCATGCCATGCCTTTGACACAAAGTGGCATGCCATAGTGATGGCTCTTCTATTTTGCTATCTGGAATGTTGTACCAGCATGCCACGCCCAACTTCAGGCGTGCCACGCTAATACACTTTTGTGGCCTTTGTTCCAAGTGGCACGCCTGCTTCATACGCCCCACTTCTTTTCCATTTTTTATGTCTTCTCCACCTAAAATCTAGCACAAACTCATTTCAAAGCAATGTACTACGATATTCATCAATTAAGGCATGAATTGCAATGATCAAATGAGATTATGCCTCTTTTATGGTCCTTTTTATGCAAGAAAAAGGATAGATGATGTAAGTCATCCACTACCTCTCAACAGGGCAACCCGCCCTGTTATTGCCCAGAACGCGACCTGTGCGAACGCACAAAGACAAAAAGTTGGAAGGGTGCAAACGCACAAAGGCAAAAAGTTGGAAGGGTGCGAACGCAAACAGTGTGCAAACGCTGCGACCAGAGAGGTTGCAAAAGGACGTGCGGGCGCACAAAAGTGTGCAAGCGCACATAGGGACTCTCTCTCTTTTTTTTTGCATGTGGACCAAAGCAGGTGTACGTGCATACACAGGTCCGTGCGCACGCACAGAGGATGAGAATGGAGGAGGTTGTTCACACGCACAGGTTGTTCCCTCGCACCCACCAGAGGGGGATGCAAATGTTGTGCAAACGCACACGTCTGTGCGGCTGCACAGATAAAGCGCAAAAGGGGACTTGTGCATATGCACACAGATGTGTGAACGCATAGATTAGAGAAAAGGGGCAGCGTGCACTCACCGGCTGTGCTGGCGCTGTGACCAGAGGGAATATTAATGCATGTGCGGACGCACAGGCTTGTGCGGCCGCACAGGTGGCGAAAAACACAGAGTTGTGCGCACGCACAGAAGCCCTGTTTCAGAATTTTCTTTTCTCTTCAAAACTAAGTTTTCTAACCTTAGCATAATAAGCTACCTATCTCAAATTATTCAAACAAGCACAAAATCATACTCCACAAGTAATTCAACTTATACAACTCAAAATCATCAAACAAACCTAAGCTAAGCAGTATTTCTCAAGAAAACAAATAGTTCAAAAAGCTATAAATAAGAGATAGAATTAGAAAAATGTCATCATGGTGGGGTGTCTCCTACCAAGCACTTTTGTTTTGAGTCCTAAGTTGGACTTGCATGGCTTCATTGGTCACTTAGGAACATCCCCAAGGAGGAAAATCTCTAACTCCTTGGCTTGCATTGGTTGAGCATGATAAAGCTTCACTCTATGACCATTAACCTTGAACTTGACTCCATGGGTAGGGTGAATCACCTCCACCACTCCATAAGGTTTAACATCCACCCCTCTAAACGGCCCATCCCACCTATTTCTCAATTTACTGGGCATCAAATGCAACCTTGAATTGTACACAAGTACTTAATAACCAATCTTGAAATTCTTCCTCCTAATATTTTGATCATGGAATGCCTTAGCTTTTTCCTTGTAGAATTGAGCATTTTCATATGCTTCCAACCTAAGGCATTCTAATTCATCCAATTGGAGCTTAAGTTCCATTCCTGCCCCTTTTAAGTCTGGATTGCAATTCTTCACCGCCCAATAGACTCTATGTTAGATCTCAACCAGAAGATGGCAGGATTTCCCAAAAATGATGTGGAAAGGGCTCATTTCGATTAGGGTCTTGTAAGCGGTCTTATAGGCCCACAATGCGTCTCCCAATCTAGAACTATAGTCCTTCCTCTGTGGATTAACCACTTTCTCTAGGATTCTTTTGATCTCCCTATTGGATACTTCTGTTTGTCCATTGGTTTGGGGGTGATAGGCTGTGGAAAACTTATGAACGACCCCATACTTTTTCATCAATGCCTCGATTTTCCTGTTGCAAAAATGGGTTCCTTGGTCGTTTACGATTGCTCGTGGCGACCCAAATCTACAAATAATTTTATTTTTCAAAAATGAAGCTACAGTATTAGCGTCATCACAATGGGTAGGAATTGCTTTCACCCATTTAAAGACGTAATCCACTACTAACAAAATGTACACAAACCCGTTGGAATTTGGAAACGGCCCCATGAAATCAATGCCCCAAACAGCGAAAATCTATCAAAAAATCATCGGTTGTTTGGGAATCTCATCCCTTTTTAAGGTATTTCTAGATTTTTGGCATTGGTGACAGGATTTGCAAAATTGGTTAGCATCTCAAAATAATGTGGGCCACCAGAATCCACAGTCTAAAACCTTCCTCGCTGTTCGTTGCGGGCCAAAGTGACCTCTACTCTCTGAGGAGTGGCAAAATTGCAGGATAGACTAGAACTCAAATTCTGGCACACAGTTTCTAATTAATTGATCCGCCCCACGTCTCCACAGATGTGGATTATCTTAATGATAGTATTTAGCATCACTTCTCAATTTATCTTCTTGATGCTTTGAAAATTGTGGGGGAAAAACGCAAGCGACCAAATAATTAGCTATTGGGGCAAACCAAGGGGTGCTTTGGGATATTACTTGCAAGGTATCTAATGGAAATGAGTCATTGATAGGAGTTGGATCCGGAGTTAAATGTTCAAGCTGACTCAGATGGTCCGCTACTGAATTTTGGGACCCACTTCTATCTTTGATCTCCAAGTCAAATTCTTGCAAAAGTAATATCCACCTAATCAGCCTAGGCTTTGACTCCTTCTTTTTTAGCAAATATTTCGAAGCGGCATGGTCCAAATACACCACTACTTTAAAGCCTAGCAAATAAGGTCGAAACTTGTCTAGAGCGAAAACAATGGCTAAAAGCTCTTTTTTAGTGGTGGTGTAATTCGACTGAGCTAAATCCAAAGTTTTTTATGCATATGCTATAGTGTAAGGAGCGTTACCATCGCGCTGTGCTAGCGCGGCACCTATGGCATGATTAAAGGCGTCACACGTGATCTCAAAAGATTGATTCTAATTTGGCCTCACACAATAGGGGCTGTGGTTAGTGCTTTCTTCAACTTATCAAAAGCTTTTTTACAATCTTCATCGAAACGAAATTCCACGTCCTTTTGTAGTAGGCGGGAGAGGGGTAAGGCGACTTTGCTAAAGTCCTTGATGAACCGACGATAAAAGCCTGCATGACAAAGAAAGGAACAAATCTCCCTTACCGAGGAGGGAAGGTAAACTAGAAATGGCATCGATCTTTGCCGGGTCGACGGAGATTCCGTCCTTGGAGACAATATAACCCAATACTATGACTTGTTTCACCATGAAGTGGCACTTTTCAAAATTCAAGACAAGGTTAGTATTGGTGCATCGCTCTAGTACCCTGGCTATGTTACCTAAACAAGCATCAAAGGAGCTACCATACACACTGAAATCATCCATAAAAACATCCATGCAATCTTCCAAAAGATCTGAGAAAACACTTGTCATGCACCTTTAAAATGTTGTCGGTGCATTGCATAAGCCAAACGGCATTCTCTTATATGCAAACATTCCAAAGTGACAATTAAAAGTAGTTTTCTCCTGATCCTCAGGAGCTATGTGAATCTGAAAGTACCCTGTGTATCGATCTAAAAGGTAGTAATGGGATTTACCTGCCAAGCGATCCAACATCTGGTCAATGAACGGCAACGGGTAATGGTCCTTCCGTGTGCTTGATTCAGCCGGCGGTAATCAATACACACTCGCCAAGTATTCTGGACTCGGGTGGCCACTAGCTCTCCACTCTCCGTCTTCACCATTGGTACTCCAGACTTCTTCGGCACTACTTGGACTAGACTTACCTATTCATTGTCTGAAATGGAGTAAATGATGTCTGCTTCCAAAAGGCGAGTTACTTCCTTCTTGACTACGTCAAGGATTGTGGGATTTAGTCATCTTCGCAGTTGTCGGACCAACTTAGCACCTTCTTCCAAGAAAATCCTTTGGAGGCACACTTGAGGGCTTATTCCCACAATGTCACTTAGGCTCCATCCAATTGCCTCCTTTTACTTCCGGATAACCTCAAGGAGTTGCTGCTCTTCTTGAACGGAGAGATCGGTCACTGCTATCACCGGGAATTTATGTTCCTTATCAGGGAATGCATATTTAACATGGGGTGGTAGTGGTTTCAAATCTTCCCTTGCTTCTTGTCGAGGTAGCTTATCTTCTTGATTGTGGGGACTTGGTGGAACAATTTCATCTTCTTCATCCCCAAGGTCCACCTCTTGTGAACCTTCTTCATCACTTAGACCTCTTTGAAGCTCATGGTTTCTACCTACCCAAAGTTTTTCCTCTTTCCCATCTTCAATGGAATTCTTGCCCCTATCAATAGGTTCCTCCTTTGGAAGAATGGGTTGAGAGTAAATCTCATCAAGCGGCTCACTTCTTTTTAGGGTTATAAAATCAATGCTAGACTTCGGGGTTGATGGGTGTGGCAAGGGTAGAGGGGTAAGGTTGCTAGGGGTGGAGTGAGAGGGTGGTAGACGTGACAAAGCCTTAGCAAGAGTTGCCATGCAATTTTCTTGCTTTCGTTGAAATTCCCTCTGTTCTTGGATGAGGACTTGAAAGCTAAGCCCTCCAAAAGGGGAGTTAAGGGGAATAGGATAGTGATGAAAACTAGGTTGTCCCAACTATGATGGTAAGTAGGTGGGTGGAGAGAACATTGGTGGTGGAATAGGTGAAGGGGCTTGAGGGTATGATGGTTTTGTCTCATGTTGAGGGCATGGAGCATGAACATAGAAATGGGCAACATTGTAGTGTGGGCGTGTTCCACTAGGTGTGAGAGGTTGATAGAAATTAAGATCATAGGGCCTTCGCAATGGTCCTTGTTGCCAAGAATTGATTGCTTGGGACCCTTCCTCGGGTTGACCTCCCATACCTTGTGGTGAGCCAACGTTGGAATTGCTACCCCCTGCAACATGATAACAACTAGACTCGAAGCCAAAGGGGTGATAATTCATGATGAATAGGAAAAATAAAATGCAATGATATGAGTAAAAGTAATAGACAAATGAGTATATATATTCTAAATATATCTATTTACCTAGGACTAGTGATGAGCGGATAATTTGTACGCTTTTTGGCATTGTTTTTAGTATGTTTTTAGTATAATCTAGTTAGTTTTTAGTATATTTTTATTAGTTTTTAGTTAAAATTCACTTTTCTGGACTTTACTATGAGTTTGTGTGTTTTTCTGTGATTTCAGGTATTTTCTGGCTGAAATTGAGGGACCTGAGCAAAAATCTGATTCAGAGACTAAAAAGGACTGCAGATGCTGTTGGATTCTAATCTCCCTGCACTCAAAGTGGATTTTCTGGAGCTACAGAAGCCCAATTGGCGCGCTCTCAACGGCGTTGGAAAGTAGACATCATGGGCTTTCCAGAAATATATGATAGTCCATACTTTGCCCAAGATTTGATGGCCCAAACCAGCGTTCAAAGTCACCCTCAGAATTCCCAGCGTTAAACGCCGGAACTGGCACAAGGATGGGAGTTAAAAGCCCAAACAGGCACAAAAGCTGGCGTTTAACTCCAAGAAGAGTCTCTACACGAAAACGCTTCAATGCTCAGCCCAAGCACACACCAAGTGGGCCCGGAAGTGGATTTTTATGTCATTTACTCATCTCTGTAAACCCTAGGCTACTAGTTCTCTATATATAGGACCTTTTGCTATTGCATTTTCATCTTTGGACGTCTAGTTCTTAGATCATCTATCGGGGTAGCTACCTTTGTTCTTATGCTATCTTAGATCAGTGGGAGGCTGGCCTCACGGCCATGCCTAGACCTTGTTCTTATGTATTTTCAACGGTGGAGTTTCTACACACCATAGATTAAGGTGTGGAGCTCTGCTGTACCTCGAGTATTAATGCAATTACTATTGTTCTTCTATTCAATTCTGCTTGTTCTTGTTCTAAGATATCACTTGTTCTTCAACTTGATGAATGTGATGATCCGTGACACTCATCATCGTTCTCACCTATGAACGTGTGCCTGACAACCACCTCCGTTCTACCTTAGATTGAGTGGATATCTCTTGGATTCTTTAACCGGAATCTTCGTGGTATAAGCTAGAATTGATGGCGGCATTCAAGAGAATCCGGAAGGTCTAAACCTTGTCTGTGGTATTCTGAGTAGGATTCAATGATTGAATGACTGTGACGAGCTTCAAACTCGCGATTGGGGCGTTAGTGACGGACGCAAAAGAATCACTAGATTCTATTCCGACATGATCGAGAACCGACAGCTGGATAGCCGTGTGATGCAATTGCATATTTGATATATTAGCTAGTTAGTTTAGTTGATTTTAGCTTGATTTCACTCATTTTCTCTAAATAAACAAGTCCTTTTATGAGTTTTTTTTCATGCATGAGAATACTAAGGAACATGTTGATTCTAGCCAAATTCATGCAAATGATTTAAAGAATATATACATGAATGAGTATGAATGAATCTCATGGAATTTGTGCATGAATTGGTAAGACTTTGAAGCTATTTCCTTTGTTGATGATAGGTGATAAAACAAGGAAGCATGGAAGCAAGAAGGATGCAAGCTGGGCAAGAGGGAGTTGGCGTTGCCAACTTGGAGAATAGAGGGCGTTATTGAGGATAACGCCAGGCAGCCTTGGAAGCAAAGTTGGCGTTGCCAACTTGAAGAATAGGCTGAGTTGTTGAAGGCAACGTCCACACAAGCAAGGAGCTTGGCCCTGGAGGAAGAGCTGGCGTTGCCAACTCTAGAACCACGTTGCCAACGCCCACACACACAAGGAACTTGGCCCTGGAGGAAGAGCTGGCGTTGCCAACTCTAGAACCACGTTGCCAACGCCCACCCAAGCAATCTTGGGGAGCTAATGTGGAGCCTCGAGCACGTTGCCAGCCTAGAGATGAGGGGCGTGTTTGAGGACAACGCAGGCTAACAACGCCACACAATCAAGCTTGGCCCTGGAAGAAAAGGAGCTGGCATTGCCAACTTGAGGAGGGCGTTGCCAACGCCACACACAAGCAATTTTGGCACCAAAGGGGAGCTCGAGCACGTTGTTTGAGCTAGGAAGCATTGGCGTGTTTGGCAACAACGCCAAGAATGGTTGCTTGGCTAGGCACCAAGTCTTGGTGCCAACCAGGTTGCCAACGCCCAATGGCCGCACCAACCAGGTTGCCAACGCCCAATGGCCGCACCAACCAGGTTGCCAACGCCAAATGGTGCTGCCAGCCAAGTTGCCAACGCCAGAATCAAGTTGCCAACGCCAAGCCTCACCATTCACGTTGCTAACGCCAGGGAGAGGCACCATGCAAGTTGCCAACGCCAGGAAAGGCACCATGCACGTTGCCAACGCCCATTAGCCTTGGTATGCACGTTGCCAACGCCAGGAAGCAAACTTGGAGCCTTGAGAAAGGCTCGAGCACATTACCAACGTGCTGAAGAGAAGGAGTGTTCATCAACAACGCCAGGAAATTGTAATGCACGTTGCTAACTTGGAATATATGGGGCGTTGTTCACAACAACTCCAACACGGCAGCCTGACCATGTCCACTTCAATGGAAGATATCTTGAGCTACAGAGATCCAAATTGAGTGCTTCCAGTTGCGTTGGAAATCTGACATTCAGAGCTTTCCAACCATATATAATAGTCTATGGTGAAGCACAAAATTGAAGCCAAACCAGAGTCATCTTTAGACCCTAAAAATAAGAACATGAAGTGAAATTCAAGGGAGCTAGAGATGAGCCCTGGAGAGGGGGGCACGAGCACGTTGCCAACGTGCATTAAGGGGGCATGTTTTGCAACAACGCCAGCCCCAAGCCCCTGCCTTGGGAGGCTAGGCACGAGCACGTTGCCAACTTGTGATTGAAGGTGCGTTTTTGGCAACAACTTGGCAGCTTAACCTTACCTTCTTTGAGGAAGCATAACTTGAGCTAGGAAAGTCCAAATGAGGTGATTTCAGTGGCATTGGAAAGAAGACCTCAAGAGCTTTCCAATGATGTATGATAGTCCATATGGAAGCAGAGGATTGACACTCAAATTCTGGGCTACATTTAGCATGAAAATAGAGCCAAGAAGAGGAGTAGCACGTTGATTGCAATAACTTGGGCTAGCAACGCCCAAGTCTCAAAGCTCACTCCCAGGAAAATGCCATGCACGTTGCCAACGTGCATTATGCCTGGAGTTATTGCCAACAATGCCCCTCAATGGGCCAGAATTGATGCCAACTTGCTCTACTTCCCCTATTCATCACAAAGGCCAAAACTTCTTCAATTGAACCAAGAATGCAACAATGAGAAAGCCCACATTGCTAGCCCACTTGAAGATCTTTGAAAGAGTTTTAGGACTAGTATAAATAGAGATTAAGTTTGTACTTGAGGGGACTTTTTTTACTTGATTTTAGACACTTAGACATTTGTACACTTTTTAGCACTTGTATTTGAGAACTCTTTTGGTACTTCCGAGAGGAGACCCAGAGAGCTAATCTTGGTTCATCTTGGAACTTCTCTTCTTCATTTTCTTAATCTTTAAGCATTTCACTATTCTTCTTCATCTTTCTTTGCACTTAGTTTAATTTTGGTTGATGGCAATTGTTGTTGAGATTGGAGCTATGATTCACTAAACCCCACTTTCATTAGGGGGAGGAGCTCTGTTGGTTGGAATGAATTGGTGAACCCATCTTCTCTTTCTCAATTTTAGTGGTTGATCTAAAGAGGGAACTCTTGTTCTTCAAAGATTCAACCACCATCGAGAGAGGGGTTAATCTATATGAATTATGTGGTGAATTTGATGAATGAGCCACATAATTCAGTTTAGAGTTCATCCTTTCATGATTTCCTCAATCAATATACCTTGGTTAGTATGTGAGATGTAACTCTCCTTGGTTGCGATTTTGGAAATTGTGTGGCTGGATTAAAATTGAGCTTCATCTCTTCTCATGAACAATTAGATCACGAGAGTGGCAATTGGCTATGTTGAGAGAGATTGAATCACCAAGAGATTGGGATTCAATCACCCATTTGCCATGGATCTATACCCATGATTGAGGAAGGTTTGACTAACATCAATTCATGAAAACTAACATCTCTGATCCCTAATGATCTTCTCCATCATCAATTCTTATTTCTTTTACTCCTAGTTGTTTGATTACCCATAACCCAATTCCCTTTTACATTCTGTCAATTTATTATTCTTGTCATCTACATTTTGTTCTTTCAATTCTTGCCATTTATTCTTATGTTCTTTAAATTTCTGCACCCTTTAATCCCTTGCCATTTACCTTTAATGTTATTTAAGTTTCTTGCAATTTAAGTTTCAGTTATTTACTTCCATTTTATTTCTATATTCTTGTTCTTAATTGCCATTTAAATTCCTGTAATTATGTTCAAAAGTCATATTGCTTAAAAAAATCAAAATCATGTTCGCTTGACTAAACTTACCATTTAACTAAAGTTGCTTAATCTTCCAATCCTCGTGGGATCGACCTCACTCTTAGTGAGTCTTACTACTTGATACGATCCGGTATACTTGCCGGTTGTACGTGAATTCTAATTTTTACGTATCACGTTTTTGGCGCCGTTGCCGGGGATTGGAAAGATTGACAATGATTAAGTGAAAGGTGGTTTAGATTAAGCATTTTCTTTGTGTTTTTGTTAAGCCCACTAACTGTTTGATATTTTGTTTCACTAACCCCAATTTCACTCTAGTTCTAGAGTGTCTCACTTGTGATTTTGGTTTTGTTTGTGTATGTCAGGAGCTAGTAGACGTAATATTGAGGACGAGAGAACCCTCCGAAGGATAAGGAGAGCAGAAAGAGGAAAGTTCATAGTTGGTGAAGAAGGGTCAGAGGAATCAGAGGGAGAAGATCAAGTCATGGAGGATGAGATGCAAAATCCTCCTGGAGGGATCAACAATAATGGTGGACAAGCTAGAAGGGTGTTGTCCTCGTATACTATCCCTAACCCAAGACATTGTGGGAGCAGTATTGCTACACCAAATGTTCAGGCCAATAACTTTGAGTTAAAACCTCAGCTCATTACTTTGGTACAGAACAATTGCTCTTATGGAGGGGGACCTCTTGAAGACCCAAATCAACATCTCTCTGTTTTTCTGAGGATATGCAATACAGTGAAGACAAATGGAGTGCATCCAGATGTCTACAAGTTGTTGCTATTTCCATTCTCTTTGAGGGATAAAGCCACTCAATGGCTAGAATCATTCCCCAAGGAAAGCCTCAATGATTGGAATGAAGTGATGAGCAAATTTCTAGCAAAATTCTACCCACCTCAAAAGATCATCAAGTTGAAGACAGAGGTTCAGACTTTTAGGCAAATGGAAGGGGAGTCATTGTATGAAGCCTGGGAAAGGTATAAAGCACTAATGAGAAGATGTCCCCCTGACATGTTTAGTGATTGGGTTAAGCTCCAAAACTTCTATGAAGGCTTAAGCTTCGAAGCAAGGAAGGGACTAGATTACTCATCAGGAGGATCACTCAACATGATGAAAACTGCCGAGGAGGCCCAAGACCTCATTGAGATTGTGGCAAACAATCAATATTATTACTCATCAGAGAGGCAGCACAATCCGACCCCAAAGAAAGGTGTAATGGAACTTGAAGGTGTTGATGCTATCTTGGCACAAAACAAGTTAATGCACCAACAAATCCAACAACAAATGGAGATGATAACAAAGAGAATGGATGGTATGCAACTTGCATCAATGAACACAACAAATCAACCATCACTTGAATGGAGCCAAGGTGAAGGGATCACGGTTGAACAACCACAAGAACAAGTTCAATACATGCAGAACACTTCAAATTCTCAGGATGAATTTCATGGTGATACATACAACCCATCTTGGAAAAATCATCCCAATCTTAAGTGGGGTGAAAACCATTGGCAAAAGAATAGCAACCACAATCAAAACCGTCACACAAGCAACCAAAATCACCATGCCAACAACACTAACCAATATAGAAAAACACAAAACACATATCAACCACCCCATCATAACTCACAAACCCACCAAAATAACTTCTTTGCACCATCATCCAACTCACAAAACTACCACACTAATCCACCCAACAACTTCCAACAATAATCAACCCCCATCATACCCTTAATTGACCATCATGAAACTAGAATCTCAAGTCTTGAAGCAACCTTGCAAGCACTTGCTCAAACCACTCAAGCCTTAGCTAAGGGACACAAGGAACATGAGGTCATCATGAAGAACATTGAGAGACAAGTGGGACAGTTAGCCAAACAAGCCGAGCGACCAACCAATGTCCTTCCAAGTGACACAATACCCAACCCAAGAGAAGAATGTAAGGCTCTGCAGTTAAGGAGTGGCAAGGTAGTTGGTGAAAGTTCAAATAAAGAAGCAACAAAACCCAAAGAACAAGACACAGTGGAGAGGCAAGATGAAGAAAAGGCTTCAACATCTAACAAAGGCAAGGAGGTTGTCAAGCCACAAGGTAATCCACCAAGTCAAGGAGGCAACCGTGATGGCAAGGAGAGTGTGAATCCACAAAAAGAAAACAAAAATGAAGGAGTGAAAGCTTATGTACCCAAGCTTCCATACCCAACTAGGATACACAAAGGAGCAAAAGACCAACAATTCCCAAGGTTCTTAGAAATCTTTAAGAAACTTGAAATCAACATCCCATTAGCAGAAGCTCTGGAACAGATGCCATTATATGCAAAGTTTCTTAAGGAATTGATCACCAAGAAGAGAAGTTGGCAAGAAAAAGAAACGGTGATTCTCAATCAAGAGTGTAGTGCCATCATTCAACAAGGGCTACCTCCAAAACTCAAAGACCCTGGCAGCTTCCTCATACCTTGCACGATTGGGAGCATGGCCGTTGACAAATCACTTTGTGACCTGGGAGCAAGCATTAACCTAATGCCCCTTACCATGATGAAGAAAATGATGATTGAAGAGCTTAAACCCACAAGGATGTCACTCCAACTTGCTGACAGATCCATCAAAGTACCAAATGGAGTAGTTGAGAACCTCTTGGTGAAAGTGGGAAATTTCATATTCCCAGCTGATTTTGTGGTCCTAGACATGGATGAAGAGGGAAACAATTCAGTCATTCTTGGTAGACCCTTTTTGGCTACAGCTAGAACAATCATTGATGTGGAAAAAGGAGAGATGATTTTCAGAGTGCATGATGAGCAAATGACCATAAATGTCTTCAAAGCAATGCAACACCCTGTTGAGAAAGAAAATTGCATGAGGATTGATGTAGTAGATTCTTTGGTTGAAGAAGTGCTTGACACAAACCATCAAATAAAACAAGAGGAAGTCCATAACATCAAGGAACAAGAGGAGAACAAATTGGAAGCATCAAAGGAACCAAGTGAAGTTACCAAAGAAGAGGCACCACAACAAGAGTTGAAACCACTACACCCTCACCTTAAATATGCATTCCTTGGGGAGAAGGATAGCTTCCCAGTGATCATCAATTCCACATTGAATGCAGAGGAAGAAGAAAAGCTCCTTGTGGTTTTGAAAGCTCACAAAGAGGCGTTGGGGTGGACCATTGATGACTTGAAAGGCATAAGCCCTGCTGTATGCATGCACAAGATACTCTTAGAGGAGGGTTCCAAACCGGTGGTACAACCTCAAAGAAGATTGAATCCCACAATGAAGGAGGTTGTTCAAAAGGAAGTTCTGAAGTTGTGCAAGGCTGGGATCATCTACCCTATATCTGACAGCCCATGGGTTAGTCCAGTGCAAGTAGTACCTAAGAAAGGAGGCATGACTGTCATTGTTAATGAGAAGAATGAGCTTATCCCAACACGAACAGTGACAGGGTGGAGGATGTGCATAGACTATAGGAGGCTGAATGATGCCACACGGAAAGATCACTTCCCTCTACCTTTCATTGATCAGATGCTTGAAAGGTTGGCTGGCCATGCCTATTACTGTTTTCTTGATGGATATTCTGGGTATAATCAGATTGTGGTTGACCCCATGGATCAAGAGAAGACTTCCTTTACTTGTCCCTTTGGAGTCTTTGCATATAGGAGAATGCCATTTGGACTGTGTAATGCCCCAGCTACCTTTCAAAGGTGCATGCTATCAATCTTCTCAGACATGGTAGAAATATTTATTGAAGTCTTTATGGATGATTTCTCTGTTTTTGGTGATTCCTTCAATACTTGCTTGCACCATCTTACCTTAGTCTTGAAAAGATGCCAAGAAACAAACTTAGTTTTGAATTGGGAGAAATGCCATTTCATGGTACCCGAAGGCATTGTTCTTGGTCATAAAATTTCAAGAAAAGGTATAGAAGTTGACAAGGCAAAAGTAGAAATTATAGAAAAACTTCCTTTGCCAACTAGTGTGAAAGCCGTTAGAAGTTTCTTAGGGCATGCTGGTTTCTATAGGAGATTCATCAAAGATTTTTCCAAAATAGCAAAGCCACTAAGCAATTTGTTGGTGGTAGACAACCCTTTTATCTTTAATGATGAATGCAAACATGCTTTTGAAACTCTAAAGGCTAAACTCACCACAGCACCAATCATCACACCCCCAAGTTGGGGACTACCTTTTGAACTCATGTGTGATGCAAGTAACTTTGCAATTGGTGCTGTGTTGGGGCAGAGGAAGGAAAAGAAGCTTCATGTTATCTACTATGCAAGTAAGGTATTGAATGAAACTCAAAGAAACTACACCACAACAGAGAAAGAGTTACTAGCCGTGGTATATGCTTTTGATAAGTTTAGACAATATTTGATTGGATCTAAAGTCTTAGTGTATACTGACCATGCTGCTATTAAGTATCTTATGTCAAAACAGGATGCCAAACCAAGGCTAATCAGATGGGTGCTACTCCTACAAGAGTTTGACATTGAGATCAAAGATAGAAAGGGCAGTGAAAATCAAGTTGCTGATCACTTATCAAGGGTACCACAAGATGCATGCCAAGACAACATTCCATCAATAAATGAAGAATTCCCAGATGAACACCTCTTGCACATTCAACATGTCCCTTGGTTTGCAGATATGGCCAACTACAAGGCGGGGAGAATCATTCCACAAGAGTACACAAAACAACAAGTCAAGAAGCTGCTACATGAGGCTAAGTTCTTTTTCTGGGATGAACCATTCTTGTTCAAAAGATGCCCAGATGGAATGATAAGAAGATGTGTGCCAGAAGGTGAGATGAAGGACATACTATGGCATTGTCACAACTCTAGCTATGGTGGTCATTTTGGGGCTGAAAGAACTGCTGCAAAGGTCCTTCAAAGTGGTTTCTATTGGCCTTCAATCTTCAAGGATGCTAGGGAGTTTGTGAGCCAATGCAATGAATGTCAAAGAAGAGGGGGTTTGTCAAAGAAAAATGAGATGCCTCAAAAGTTCATTTTGGAAGTGGAACTCTTTGATTTGTGGGGAATAGATTTCATGGGACCTTTTCCTCCATCTTACACATTCAAATACATCTTGGTAGCAGTAGAGTATGTCTCCAAATGGGTAGAAGCAATAGCCACCACCACATGTGATACCAACGTGGTCTTGCAATTCCTCAAGAAGAACATCTTCACTAGATTTGGAGTGCCCAAGGGACTTATAAGTGATGGGGGAAGCCACTTTTGCAACAAGCAATTAAATTCCTTACTCCACAAGTATGGTGTTACACACAAAGTAGCAACCCCATATCACCCACAAACCAATGGATAAGCTGAACTTGCCAACAGAGAGCTAAAAAGGATCTTGGAGAAAACTGTGGGAACAACAAGAAAGGATTGGGTTAGGAAGCTGGATGATGCACTTTGGGCATATAGGACAGCCTTCAAGACACCCATAGGAAAATCTCCATTTCAGTTGGTGTATGGAAAGGCATGCCACCTCCCTGTGGAGCTTGAACATAAGGCCTTTTGGGCCACCAAACTTCTGAATTTAGATGCTCAAGCAGCAGGAGAGAAGAGGTTGCTACAACTCAATGAACTTGAGGAGTTCAGATTGGAGGCATATGACAATGCCAAAATATACAAAGAGAGAGCAAAGAGATGGCATGATAAGAGGATCTCTCAAAGAACATTTGAACCAGGCCAAAAGGTGTTGCTATTCAACTCAAGATTGAAGATCTTTCCTGGGAAGCTGAGGTCTAGATGGACTGGTCCATACACCATCACCAAAGTATCACCTCATGGCTATGTTGAATTACTTGATGAAGCCTCAAAGCAAACCTTCACAGCTAATGGACATAGGGTGAAGCACTATTTTGGTGGCCCTTGGAGCAAGGAAGAGAGTGTGCAACTCTTAACATGAGCAAAGAAGTTGCAATGTCGAGCTAAGGACAATAAACAAAGCGCTTCATGGGAGGCAACCCATGCACAGGGAGTCTTTTATTTTCATATTTGAGTAACCAATAATGATTAAGTAGACTAGTACATGGTGTATGCAAGGCACTAAGTTTGGTGTGGCCAACCTTGAAGTAATGGCAAATGTGTGTTCCACAACACTTAGCCACAAACTAAGTTTGGTGTCCATACATACACGAAAATGCTAGACTATGGAAGTATAGTCATTTATTTTAAATAAAAAAAAAAAGGTAGAATACTAAGTTTGATGTGGCTATCTTTGGAATTAATTCCATAGAACACTTAGTCACAAACTAAGTTTGGTGTCTTTACTTGCATTATTAATGCTAAAAAAAATTAGATTAGGGAATCCATTCATAAATTTTAATTTTAGTTTAGTCAATTTTGCATAGGAATATCATCATAAGCTTTTAGCTATTAATGTCACTTTAAGAATCTCAAGCTTTTGGAATTTTGTTGCAGGAAAGAAAGAAAGAAGTGATGGGGAATCTTGGAAGCACATAATGAAAGAAAGAAAGAAATGATGGGGAATCTTGGAAGCACATAATGAAAGAAAGAAAGAAATGATGGGGAATCTTGGTGAGTGAAGTCACGGATACACAAGGAAGGGAAGTCACATGAGTTTTGAACATTGTGCATTGGAAAGATGTGAACTCAACATGCATTGGGCACAAGGAAGCATGCTCCCCATGCCATGACCGAGCCTTAAATGCCATTAAAACCATACATCCTCACCAAAGTTCACTTTAAATACTTCAACCACATTCATCAAACCTCATTCTTCATCACTCATTCTTCTACCCCCATAACCTCATTTCACTACCCGAACTCATACTCAACCTCCAACCTATTCCATGTTTCACAAATTCTAGCCTTAAACCTCATCTTTACCCAACAAAACTCATGAAGCACTACACCCCCTCACATAACCGAAACACTCCACCTCCCCTCACCATCATTTTCTAGCTTGCCTAAGTCACGTTGTGGCCATACATCTCGCCCATTCACAACCATTTTCCTTGTGCTTGAGGACAAGCATTCATCTAAGTTTGGTGTGGAAGATTCAACCCTTGAAAGTGAATGTCAATGGCCTCATCATCAAGGGATAGGAGAGGAGATGAAGGACAAGACACCTTTGATGAAAGAAGATTCAAATCCAAGCATAATGAGCGCATCTTTAGTTGGATGTCAAGCAAAGATGTTGTTCTGGAGTTACCTTTCAAGCTAAAGAAAGATGAATACCCTGAGATACAAAAAATAATCAGAAAAAGGGGATGGGAGCTTCTATGTGACCAACCTCAAGAAGTGAGCATGCTTCTCATCCATGAGTTCTACACTAATGTGATAAGAGAATATGATGATGAAGAACCATACATGAGTTATGTAAGAGGTGTGAGTGTTGATTTTAGCCCGGACACCATCAACAGGGTGCTAAAGGTCAAGGCAAAACAGTTCAAACGAGCTAGCTATGAAGAAAGGGTTGAAAATAACCCAAGATATGTGGATGTGGTGAGTGACTTATGCAGAATAGGCACGGATTGGGTGTTGGATTCACATGGACAACCACTCAAGCTTCGGAGAGGTGATCTCATACCTCAAGCAAAAGGATGGCATGACATAGTGAGGAGATCATTGATGTCCACTTCAAATAATTCTGAGGTAACGGTGAATAGAGCAATAATGATCCATTGCATAATGAAAGGAGGGGAAATCAATGTTGGAGACATTATAGCCAAGAACATAATTGACATAGCTCAAAAGGTCAAACAAGACAGCTGGCTAGGATATCCTAGTACTATTCTGCGCCTATGTGAAGAAGCTGGAGTGCCTCTTGAAGAATTTGGAGAAACTGATTTGGTCTCTATTGGAAAGCCTCTCACCCGAGAAAGGTTGGAGTTTATCACCACAACCCAATTGGAAAGGCAACCTTTAGCAAGAAGGAAGAAAAGGAAAGAAGTAAGACAAGAGGAGGAGCCTCAAGAAATGGATGAATCCCACACCTTGAACATGAATCAACTCCAAGCCGCCTTGGAAGGAATCTCTGGGCAGTACTCACAAATTCAAAGAAGCCAAGAGGAGCAAGCTCAACAACAAAGGGACCTTTAGCAGTTGATGGACCAACAAAGAGGGGTGCAAGTTCAATGGATGAACCAACAAAATGAATACCAAGCACACATGATGGAGTTACAACAAGAACAATATGCCAAGATGCAGGAAGCCATCAACAATTCAACTATGGAACATGAAAGAGCCATGGAGAAAGTAATACAAGAACAAGCTCAACTAAGGATAGAGCAAGCTCAGCAAAGAGAACTTCTCCATAGATTGGATGCTAGACATAATGCATTTCACAAAGATTTCAATGAAAGCAGAATGTTCAGGGAAGCCAGGCACAAGGACAGACTTGACTATGATATATGCACCCAAGAAAAGCTCAGTTACCTCTGCTCCACACCCCCATTACTCAACCCACAAATTAAAACCTTTAATGAAGCTCGCAAGATATTTGAAGAGCAGGAACTTGCAAGGGTGAGATTTAATCAACAAAGGCTAAATGAGACAATGATAAGCCAAGGAGTGTGGCAAAGAGAAGAGAGGGATGCAACGACACAACAACAAGGAGAACGGAGAAGCAAAAAGAAAGAAGATCCAAAGGGAGATGCAACAACAAAGCAACAAGGAGAGTTGAGAAAGAAAAAGAAAGAAGATCCAAAGGGCAAAGGAAAGCAAGGAGAATCAAGCAAGGGAAAAGGGACATGAAGACTAAAGGTGGTGAAGTTCCTTTGTTTTTCTTTATGTTTTATTAAATAAAGAAGATGTATGTCTGAAATATGGTATACCTTCTAAGATGCATTTTTTTTTCTTTTTGAAGCATTATCTTTTGTGTTGCCCATTCCATGCATCACTACTCACAAGATTGGAATGGTTGCTTGTCTTAAGTACTTTTACTTGTCAATGGAATAAAAGATGTAGTTTGAGCAAGAACAGAGAGAAATCGAGCTTAAGAAGGATCATGTTGTCCCATAAGAAAAGTGCTAGTACTTTTATTGTGAAAGAACCAAGGCTCAAGAAATTCAAAAGAATGCTTGTTTATACAAGACTAGTTTGGTTGAGGATCACAAAGACCTTATAAGTAAAAGCACAAATAACCTTGACAATAAAGAAAACACAAAACAAAGAATGAAAGGCTAGGCATCAATGACAAATTTGGATATGTGTCTGTGGTGATTGATGTTAAGAGACATACTTGGGCTAGTAAATCCGAGGGGTGCTTCATCACCCGATAACTTGAGTTAACTAACTCGGGATTATCGATTGAAAACTCACAATCAAGAGTGATGTGTGGAAAGCGATGCAACACAAAACTCACCGGCAAGTGTACCGGGTCGCATCAAGTAATAATAACTCACATGAGTGAGGTCGATCCCACAGGGATTGAAGGATTGAGCAATTTTAGTTCAGTGGGTGATTTAGTCAAGCGAATCAAGCTTTGGTTGAGTGATTTGTGTTTAACAGAAAGTAAATGACAGTAAATGTAAAGGGGAGAGGGAAAATTGCAGTAAAATGAAGAACAGAAGAGTAAAAGTGCAGAAACTTAAAGAGCAAGAAAGTAAATGACTGAAACTTAAAGTGCAAGAAACTTAAATTGCAGTAACTTAAATGGCAAGAAAGATAAATTGCTAGAAGATAAAAGGGAATTAAGGAGTGGGATTGCAAGATCTTAACAAGAGAAAAGTAAATTGCAGTAATGAAGATAGCAGAAATTGAATTGGATGCAAACAGAAATTTAAACAGCAAGGAAATTAAAGTGCAGTAAAGGTTCACAGAAGAACCAAAAGTGATCTCAGGATCCCCAGGGCTTAGGTAGCAGAGCCTAAAACCCAATTTCCTTCCCAGATCTAAATTCACTAAGCAATTGACAGAAAATTAAAGAAGAAGCAATTGAATAACAGAATTTGGATTGAATTATGCAGAAAATTAAAGGCAAAGAGCTTGAATGGGAATTGGGACAGAATTTCCCCAATTTCACACACCCAATACTCAGAAAACAGAAGAGTAGAATTGCCCAAGAGAAGTGAGGAAGGAGACTCTCCTTTGATCCTCTTAGTTCTCGGTCAAGTCTCTCAAGGAAGCTCGAAAAGCAAGATGAAAGTAAAATTGCAAAGCCAAGGTAAAAGTGAAAATTCAAAAATGAGCATAAAGGTAGCAAAAGGTAAAAAAAACCAAAAGTCCTAATTACATCAAACTAAGTCCTATTTATACACTTTCTATTCTTGGATTTTGGGATTTGGATGGGCTTTTGGATTGGTGAAGAAATGAATTCAAATTAATTTTTAATTTGAATTTTTGGCCCAAAATCCACTTCCAGGAGGCTGCCCTGCCCTTGTGGAGGGCAGGGCAGAAAATTGATGCATGGTGGTGTGATTTGGTGCGGCCTTGGTGCGTGTGGTGCGAAGGTTGGTGCGCCAGAGGCTGCCCTGCCCGTGCCAAGGGCAGGGCGGGAATGGATTGATGCGCCAGGGAGCGTTGAGCGCTCGGATGGTGCTGCTAGGGGGCGTTTGGCGTGCCAGGATGCGTGGGAGGCTGCCCTGCCTGCGCCAAGGGCAGGGCAGGATCGGTTTGGTGCGGCCAGAGAGGAACGCGCGCGCCAGGATCGTGCCAAGGAAGGAGTTGGTGCGCCAGGAAGTAATTTTTGGTGCGCCAGGGAGCAAAGTTGGTGCGCCATTCAAATTTCTGCCCTGCCCGCGCCAAGGGCAGGGCAATGACCCTTCCTTCATGTCGTGGGTTCGATCCTGGGAGCTTGCAAACACGCCACTTTTTCTCTTGATTTCTTGGCACGCTAGTGTGTGTTAGAGCTTGGCTTCTTCATGGTCCCTTGTTCGAAACTTGTGGCTTGCATGGGTGCCATTTTCCTTGGATTTCTTTCCTCATGGAGCACGATCCTGCCCTCCACAAGGGCAGGGCAATGTTTTCTTTTCTTGGCTCCAAGGCACCATTTTGTGCTCTGCCTTTGAAGTGGGCAGGGCAGGGTTGCCTTGCTTGCTTGGTCACTTGATGCTGCCCTCCTAGAGAGCAGTCTGCCCTTGTGGAGGGCAAGGTTGCTTCCCCATTGCAATGCGGCACGCTTCCCCTTTCCTTTGCCACGCTTTTCTTTTCTTGCGTCACACTTCTTAGGCCACGCTTTTCATTTTCTTTTCTTTTCTTCACCTAAAATAAACCAAACAACCACTCAAAGTATCACTAAATTCAAGAGGCTTATAAATCAATTAAAATGCAATTAAAATTAGCTTAAACCTCATGATTTAACATTAATTTCATGGTGGTTGCTTGATTTAGAGAAGTTGTGCATTTTCACTCCAAATCACTTACTTAGGATGCAAGAAAGTGCATAAATGCTAACAAAACAAGTGAAATTAGCTTGAAAAATGGGTATATGATGACTTGTCATCAAAGAGTAGCTCTATAATAGAACATTTAGCAACCCAAAGAGGTGCTGGACACCACTATCCAAATAAAATTTCAATGTTATATGCCTGTGATTGAATGTGTTAAGGAGAGAGGCTTGAGTTAGTAAATCTTTAAGAGTGTCTCAACACTTAACAACTTGAACCAACTGGTTTGGGATTGTTGATTGAAAACTTATGCTAAAGAGCCGCCTTAAGACAAGATTTCGAGCTTGTTGGAAATGAGAAGGAATATAAAAAAAAAGAGGAGAAAAGCATCAAGCAAAGAATGGTTCAAGGATCATGTGCTGTGATAATAGAAAAGGTCTAGTGAAGTTAACCAATTTAGTATTGAAGCAAGCATCTTAATTGAGAAAGTTGAGTAGCTGTGTTCAATTACAATAAATTAATGACCACACAAGTGAGGATGACATGCTCAATGAAAAAGTACTCTCTGGTAGAACATTCAAGTTTTACATCTTAGACTCTTGAGACAAAGCTTTTATATTTTGCTTGAGGACAAGCAACACTTTAAGTTTGGTGTTGTGATGCAATTGCATATTTGATATATTAGCTAGTTAGTTTAGTTGATTTTAGCTTGATTTCACTCATTTTCTCTAAATAGACAAGTCCTTTTATGAGTTTGTTTTCATGCATGAGAATACTAAGGAACATGTTGATTCTAGCCAAATTCATGCAAATGATTTAAAGAATATATACATGAATGAGTATGAATGAATCTCATGGAATTTGTGCATGAATTGGTAAGACTTTGAAGCTATTTCCTTTGTTGATGATAGGTGATGAAACAAGGAAGCATGGAAGCAAGAAGGATGCAAGCTGGGCAAGAGGGAGTTGGCGTTGCCAACTTGGAGAATAGAGGGCGTTGTTGAGGATAACGCCAGGCAGCCTTGGAAGCAAAGTTGGCGTTGCCAACTTGAAGAATAGGCTGAGTTGTTGAAGGCAACGTCCACACAAGCAAGGAGCTTGGCCCTGGAGGAAGAGCTGGCGTTGCCAACTCTAGAACCACGTTGCCAACGCCCACACACACAAGGAACTTGGCCCTGGAGGAAGAGCTGGCGTTGCCAACTCTAGAACCACGTTGCCAACGCCCACCCAAGCAATCTTGGGGAGCTAATGTGGAGCCTCGAGCACGTTGCCAGCCTAGAGATGAGGGGCGTGTTTGAGGACAACGCAGGCTAACAACGCCACACAATCAAGCTTGGCCCTGGAAGAAAAGGAGCTGGCGTTGCCAACTTGAGGAGGGCGTTGCCAACGCCACACACAAGCAATTTTGGCACCAAAGGGGAGCTCGAGCACGTTGTTTGAGCTAGGAAGCATTGGCGTGTTTGGCAACAACGCCAAGAATGGTTGCTTGGCTAGGCACCAAGTCTTGGTGCCAACCAGGTTGCCAACGCCCAATGGCCGCACCAACCAGGTTGCCAACGCCCAATGGCCGCACCAACCAGGTTGCCAACGCCAAATGGTGCTGCCAGCCAAGTTGCCAACGCCAGAATCAAGTTGCCAATGCCAAGCCTCACCATTCACGTTGCTAACGCCAGGGAGAGGCACCATGCAAGTTGCCAACGCCAGGAAAGGCACCATGCACGTTGCCAACGCCCATTAGCCTTGGTATGCACGTTGCCAACGCCAGGAAGCAAACTTGGAGCCTTGAGAAAGGCTCGAGCACGTTACCAACGTGCTGAAGAGAAGGAGTGTTCATCAACAACGCCAGGAAATTGTAATGCACGTTGCTAACTTGGAATATATGGGGCGTTGTTCACAACAACTCCAACAAGGCAGCCTGACCATGTCCACTTCAATGGAATATATCTTGAGCTACAGAGATCCAAATTGAGTGCTTCCAGTTGCGTTGGAAAGCTGACATTCAGAGCTTTCCAACCATATATAATAGTCTATGGTGAAGCACAAAATTGAAGCCAAACCAGAGTCATCTTTAGACCCTAAAAACAAGAACATGAAGTGAAATTCAAGGGAGCTAGAGATGAGCCCTGGAGAGGGGGGCACGAGCACGTTGCCAACGTGCATTAAGGGGGCGTGTTTTGCAACAACGCCAGCCCCAAGCCCCTGCCTTGGGAGGCTTGGCACGAGCACGTTGCCAACGTGTGATTGAAGGTGCGTTTTTGGCAACAACTTGGCAGCTTAACCTTACCTTCTTTGAGGAAGCATAACTTGAGCTAGGAAAGTCCAAATGAGGTGATTTCAGTGGCATTGGAAAGAAGACATCAAGAGCTTTCCAATGATGTATGATAGTTCATATGGAAGCAGAGGATTGACACTCAAATTCTGGGCTACATTTAGCATGAAAATAGAGCCAAGAAGAGGAGTAGCACGTTGTTTGCAATAACTTGGGCTAGCAACGCCCAAGTCTCAAAGCTCACTCCCAGGAAAATGCCATGCACGTTGCCAACGTGCATTATGCCTGGAGTTATTGCCAACAACGCCCCTCAATGGGCCAGAATTGATGCCAACTTGCTCTACTTCCCCTATTCATCACAAAGGCCAAAACTTCTTCAATTGAACCAAGAATGCAACAATGAGAAAGCCCACATTGCTAGCCCACTTGAAGATCTTTGAAAGAGTTTTAGGACTAGTATAAATAGAGATTGAGTTTGTACTTGAGGGGACTTTTTTTACTTGATTTTAGACACTTAGACATTTGTACACTTTTTAGCACTTGTATTTGAGAACTCTTTTGGTACTTCCGAGAGGAGACCCAGAGAGCTAATCTTGGTTCATCTTGGAACTTCTCTTCTTCATTTTCTTAATCTTTAAGCATTTCACTATTCTTCTTCATCTTTCTTTGCACTTAGTTTAATTTTGGTTGATGGCAATTGTTGTTGAGATTGGAGCTATGATTCACTAAACCCCACTTTCGTTAGGGGGAGGAGCTCTGTTGGTTGGAATGAATTGGTGAACCCATCTTCTCTTTCTCAACTTTAGTGGTTGATCTAAAGAGGGAACTCTTGTTCTTCAAAGATTCAACCACCATCGAGAGAGGGGTTAATCTATATGAATTATGTGGTGAATTTGATGAATGAGCCACATAATTCAGTTTAGAGTTCATCCTTTCATGATTTCCTCAATCAATATACCTTGGTTAGTATGTGAGATGTAACTCTCCTTGGTTGAGATTTTGGAAATTGTGTGGCTGGATTAAAATTGAGCTTCATCTCTTCTCATGAACAATTAGATCACGAGAGTGGCAATTGGCTATGTTGAGAGAGATTGAATCACCAAGAGATTGGGATTCAATCACCCATTTGCCATGGATCTATACCCATGATTGAGGAAGGTTTGACTAACATCAATTCATGAAAACTAACATCTCTGATCCCTAATGATCTTCTCCATCATCAATTCTTATTTCTTTTACTCCTAGTTGTTTGATTACCCATAACCCAATTCCCTTTTACATTCTGTCAATTTATTATTCTTGTCATCTACATTTTGTTCTTTCAATTCTTGCCATTTATTCTTATGTTCTTTAAATTTCTGCACCCTTTAATCCCTTGCCATTTACCTTTAATGTTATTTAAGTTTCTTGCAATTTAAGTTTCAGTTATTTACTTCCATTTTATTTCTATATTCTTGTTCTTAATTGCCATTTAAATTCCTGTAATTATGTTCAAAAGTCATATTGCTTAAAAAAATCAAAATCATGTTCGCTTGACTAAACTTACCATTTAACTAAAGTTGCTTAATCTTCCAATCCTCGTGGGATCGACCTCACTCTTAGTGAGTCTTACTACTTGATACGATCCGGTATACTTGCCGGTTGTACGTGAATTCTAATTTTTACGTATCACCGTGCCGTGACAGGGTGCGTTGAACATTTCCATTGAGAGGATGGGAGGTAGCCACTGACAACGGTGAAACCCTTGCATACAGCTTGCCATGGAAAGGAGTAAGAAGGATTGGATGAAGACAGTAGGAAAGCAGAGAGACGGAAGGGACCAAGCATCTTCATACGCTTATCTGAAATTCCCACCAATGAATTACATAAGTATCTCTATCTTTATCTTTATGTTTTATTCATCATTCATAACCATTTGGGTTTGCCTGACTAAGATTTACAAGGTGACCATAGCTTGCTTCATACCAACAATCTCTGTGGGATCGACCCTTACTCGCGTAAGGTTTATTACTTGGACGACCCAGTACACTTGCTGGTTAGTTGTGCGAAGTTGTGTTTATGCCATGGTGTTGAACACCAAGTTTTTGGATTCATCACCGGGGATTATTTGAGTTGTGAAAAGTATTGATCACAATTTTGTGCACCAAGTTTTTGGCGCCGTTGCCGGGGATTGTTGAGTTTGGACAACTGACGGTTCATCTTGTTGCTTAGATTAGGTATTTTTCTTCAGAGTTCTTAAGAATGAATTCTAGAGTTTCATGATGATCTGTTGAAGTCTGGCTGGCTGTGAAGCCATGTCTAATTTTATTGGACCGAGGTTTCAACTTATCATCACAAGAGCTTGTTGATTCTATCAATCTTGCTGTTGGAGCAGTGATCTGCTAAGGCTTGGCTGGCCATTGGCCATGTCTAGTAAAGTTCTTGGGATATAACCTCATGAACTTCTATTTCTTCTCCAATCATGATGCTATGAATCATGATAGCCCGGTCTATAGTAACTTCGGACCGGTTGCTAGTGGGAATGATTGAGCGTTGGATAAACTCCAACCATCCCCTAGCCACGGGCTTGAGGTCATGCCTTCTCAATTGAACCGGCTTCCCTCTTGAATCTCTCTTCCATTGGGCGCCCTCTTCACAAATAACTGTGAGGACTTGGTCCAACCTTTGATCAAAGTTGACCCTTCTAGTGTAAGGATGTTCATCTCCTTGCATCATGGGCAAGTTGAATGCCAACCTTACATTTTCCGGACTAAAATCCAAGTATTTCCACCGACCCATAGTAATCCAATTCTTTGGATCCGGGTTCACACTTTGATCATGGTTCTTGGTGATCCATGCATTGGCATAGAACTCTTGAACCATTAAGATTCCGACTTGTTGAATGGGGTTGGTAAGAACTTCCCAACCTCTTCTTCGGATCTCATGTCGGATCTCCGGATATTCACTCTTTTTGAGTTTGAAAGGGACCTCGGGGATCACTTTCTTCAAGGCCACAACTTCATAGAAGTGGTCTTGATGCACCCTTGAGATGAATCTCTCCATCTCCCATGACTCGGAGGTAGAAGCTTTTGCCTTCCCTTTCCTCTTTCTAGAGGTTTCTCCGGCCTTTGATGCCATAAATGGTTATGGAAAAACAAAAAGCAATGCTTTTACCACACCAAACTTAAAAGGTTTGCTCGTCCTCGAGCAAAAGAAGAAAGAAGAGAGTAGAAGAAGAAGAAATGAGGAACAAGGAAATGGTTTTGTGTTCGGCCAAAAAGGGGGAGAAGTGGTGTTTAGGTTGTGTGAAAATGAAGGAGTGAAGAAGGGTTTATATAGAAGTGGGGGGGCTCATGGTTCGGTCATGTATGGGTGGGTTTGGGAGGGAAGGTGGTTTGAATTTGAATGGTGGGGTAGGTGGGGTTTTATGAAGGATAGATGTGAGTGGTGAAGAGAAAGATGGGATTTGATAGGTGAAGGGTTTTTGGGGAAGAGGTGTTGAGGTGATTGGTGAATGGGTGAAGAAGAGAGAGAGTGGTAGGGTAGGTAGGGATCCTGTGGGGTCCACAGATCCTGAGGTGTCAAGGAAAAGTCATCCCTGCACCAAATGCCATGCAAAAATGCGTTTTGAGCCAATTCTGGCGTTAAACGCTGGGCTGGTGCCCATTTCTGGCGTTTAACGCCAAGTTCTTGCCCTTTTTTGGCATTTAACGCCAGTCTGGTGCCCCTTTCTAGCGTTAAACGCCCAGAATGGTGCCAGACTGGGCGTTAAATGCCCAACAGCTAACCTTACTGGCGTTTAAACGCCAGCAAGTTCTTCCTCTAGGGTGTGCTATTTTTCTTCCTGTTTTTCATTCTGTTTTTGCTTTTTCAATTGATTTTGTGACTTCTCATGATCATCAACCTATAGAAAACATGAAATAACAAAGAAAAATATATAAAATATAACATTGGGTTGCCTCCCAACAAGCGCTTCTTTAATGTCAGTAGCTTGACAGTGGGCTCTCATGGAGCCTCAGAAACGCTCAGAGCTATGTTGGAACCTCCCAACACCAAACTTAGAGTTTGAATGTGGGGGTTCAACACCAAACTTAGAAGTTGGTTGTGGCCTCCCAACACCAAACTTAGAGTTTGACTGTGGGGGCTCTGTTTGGCTCTGTTTTGAGAGGAGCTCTTCATGCTTCCTCTCCATGGTGACAGAGGGATATCCTTGAGCCTTAAACACCAAGGATTCTTCATTCACTTGAATGATCAATTCTCCTCTATCAACATCAATCACAGCCTTTGCTGTGGCTAGGAAGGGTCTGCCAAGGATGATGGATTCATCCATGCACTTTCCAATCTCTAGGACTATGAAATCAGCAGGGATGTAATGGTCTTCAACCTTTACCAGAACATCCTCTACAAGTCCATAGGCTTGTTTTCTTGAGTTGTCTGCCATCTCTAGTGAGATTTTTGCAGCTTGCACCTCAAAGATCCCTAGCTTCTCCATTATAGAGAGAGGCATGAGGTTTACACTTGACCCTAGGTCACACAAGGCCTTCTTGAAGGTCATGGTGCCTATGGTACAAGGTATTGAAAACTTCCCAGGATCCTATCTCTTTTGAGGTAATTTCTGCCTAGACAAGTCATCCAGTTCCTTGGTGAGCAAAGGGGGTTCATCCTCCCAAGTCTCATTTCTAAATAACTTGTCATTTAGCTTCATGATTGCTCCAAGGTATTTAGCAACTTGCTCTTCAGTGACATACTCATCCTCTTCAGAGGAAGAATACTCATCAGAGCTCATGAATGGCAGAAGTAAGTCCAATGGAATCTCTATGGTCTCATTTTGAGCCTCAGATTCCCATGGTTCCTCATTGGGGAACTCATTGGAGGCCAGTGGACGTCCATTGAGGTCTCCCTCAGTGGCGTTCACTGCCTCTTCCTCCTCTCCAAATTCGGCCATGTTGATGGCCTTGCACTCTCCTTTTGGATTTTCTTCTGTATTGCTTGGGAGAGTACTAGGAGGGAGTTCAGTAATTTTCTTGCTCAGCTGACCCACTTGTTCCTCAAAATTTCTAATGGAGGACCTTGTTTCAGTCATGAAACTTTGAGTGGTTTTGATTAGATCAGAGACCATGGTTGCTAAGTCAGAGGTATTCTGCTTAGAACTCTCTGTCTGTTACTGAGAAGATGATGGAAAAGGCTTGCCATTGCTAAACCTGTTTCTTCCACCATTATTATTGTTGAAACCTTGTTGAGGTCTCTGTTGATCCTTCCATGAGAGATTTGGATGATTTCTCCATGAAGGATTATAGGTGTTTCCATAGGGTTCTCCCATGTAATTCACCTCTTCCATTGAAGGGTTCTCAGGATCATAAGCTTCTTCCTCAGATGAAGCTTCCTTAGTACTCCTTGGTGCATTTTGCATTCCAGAAAGACTTTGAGAAATCATATCAACTTGTCGAGTCAATATTTTGTTCTGAGCCAATATGGCATTCAAAGTGTCAATCTCAAGAACTCCTTTCTTCTGATTAGTCCCATTGTTCACAGGATTCCTTTCAGAAGTGTACATGAATTGGTTATTTGCAACCATTTCAATCAGCTCTTGAGCTTCTGTAGGCGTCTTCTTCAGATGAAGAGATCCTCCAGCAGAGCTATCCAAAGACATCTTGGATAGTTCAGAGAGACCATCATAGAAAATACCTATGATGCTCCATTCAGAAAGCATATCAGAGGGACACTTTCTGATTAATTGTTTGTATCTTTCCCAAGCTTCATAGAGGGATTCTCCTTCCTTCTGTCTGAAGGTTTGGACTTCCACTCTAAGCTTACTCAATTTTTGAGGTGGAAAGAACTTTGCCAAGAAGGCATTGACTAGCTTTTCCCAAGAGTTCAGGCTTTCTTTAGGTTGTGAGTCCAACCATATTCTAGCTCTGTCTCTTACAGCAAAAGGGAATAGCATAAGTCTGTAAACCTCAGGGTCAACCCCATTAGTCTTGATAGTGTCACAGATTTGCAAGAATTCAGCTAAGAACTGATGAGGATCTTCCAATGGAAGTCCATGGAACTTGCAATTCTGTTGCATTAGAGAAACTAATTGAGGCTTAATCTCAAAGTTGTTTGCTCCAATGGCAGGGATAGAGATGCTTCTCCCATAGAAGTCGGGAGTAGGTGCAGTAAAGTCACCCAGCACCTTCCTTGCATTGTTGGCATTGTTGTTGTTTTCGACAGCCATGGATTTTTCTTCTTTGAAGATTTCTGTTAGGTCCTCTACAGAGAATTGTGCCTTAGCTTCTCTTAGCTTTCGCTTCAAGGTCCTTTCAGGTTCAGGGTCAGCCTCAACAAGAATGCTTTTGTCTTTGCTCTTGCTCATATGAAAGAGAAGAAAACAAGAAAAATGTGGAATCCTCTATGTCACAGTATAGAGATTCCTTTAGGTGTCAGAGGAAAAGAAAATTAGAAGGCAGAAGTAGAAAATTCGAACTTATCAAAGAAGATGGAGTTCGAATTTTGCATCAAGGAACAGTGTTAGTCCATAAATAGAAGGATGTAAGAAGAAGGGAAGTAATTTTCGAAAATTGAGTAGAAGATTTTGAAAGCATTTTGAAAAACACTAATTGATTATCGAAAATAAAAGTGGGAAAGAAATCAAGTGATTTTTGAAAAAGAATTTGAAATTAGAAATCAAAAAGATTTGATTGATACCTATTTTGAAAAAAATGTGGTTAAGAAGATATGATTGGTTTTAAAAAAAATGTGATTGAGAGGATATGATTTGAAAAATATTTTAAAAAGATTTGATTTTGAAAATTAATGACTTGGCTATGAAGAAAAGATATGATTCAAACATTAAATATTTCTCAACAGAAAAGGCAACATACTTGAAATGTTGAATCAAATCATTAATTGATAGCAAGTATCTTTGAAAATGGAAAGAAATTGATTTTGAAAAAGATTTGATTGAAAAGATTTGATTTGAAAAAGATTTGATTTTGAAAAGATTTTGAAAACCTGAAAAAAAAAATTTGAATTGAAAACAGAATCTTCCCTCTTGTGCCATCCTGGCGTTAAACGCCCAGAATGGTGCACATTCTGGCGTTTAACGCCCAAATTTCTACCCTTTTGGGTGTTAAACGCCCAGCCAGGCACTCTGGCTGGCATTTAAACGCCAGTTTGCCCTTCTTCACTGGGCGTTTTGAACGCCCAGCTTTTTCTGTGTAATTCCTCTGCTGTATGTTCTGAATCTTCAATTCTCTGTATTATTGACTTGAAAAGACACAAATTACAAATATTTTTGGATTTTTAATAATAAGGAATAATCAAAGTGCAACTAAAATCAAATAACAATGCATGCAAGACACCAAACTTAGCAGTTTGTATACTACTGACACTAATGAGAATGTATATGAGACACATAAACACTCAAGTCAAGAGAATTCAAAGATCAGAGTAAAAAATCATCAAGAATTACTTGAAGATCCTTAAGACACATGAATGACATCATGCAATTGACACCAAACTTAAAATGAGACACTAGACTCAGACAAGAAATATTTTTGGATTTTTCGAAAATTAAGTGGAAAAAGAAAATAAAGGTATCAAAATTCTTAATGAGAATTCCAGGAATCATGCAATGTTTAGTCTAAGACTCTGGTCCAGGAATTAGACACGGCTTCATAGCCAGCCAAGCTTTCAAAGAAAGCTTCGGTCCAAAACACTAGACATGGCCAATGGCCAGCCAAGCCTTAGCAGATCACTGCTCCAACAGCAAGATTGATAGAAATCAACATGCTCTTGTGATGATAAGTTGAAACCTCGGTCCAATAAAATTAGACATGGCTTCACAGCCAGCCAGACTTCAATAGATCATCATGAAACTCTAGAATTCATCCTTAAGAATTCTGAAGAAAAAATACCTAATCTAAGCAACAAGATGAACCGTCAGTTGTCCATACTCAAACAATCCCCGGCAACGGCGCCAAAAACTTGATAGCGCGAAATTGTGATCATCAATGGCGCCATCAACATGGTATGCACAATTGTAATCTCACTTCTTTATCACAACTTCGCACAACTAACCAGCAAGTGTACTGGGTCGTCCAAGTAATAGACCTTACGCGAGTAAGGGTCGATCCCACAGAGATTGTTGGTATGAAGCAAGCTATGGTCACCTTGTAAATCTTAGTCAGGCAAACTCAAATGGATATGGGTGATATACGAATAAAACATAAAGATAAAGATAGAGATACTTATGTAATTCATTGGTAGGGATTTCAGATAAGCGTATGAAGATGCTTGGTCCCTTCCGTCTCTCTGCTTTCCTACTGTCTTCATCCAATCCTTCTTACTCCTTTCCATGGCAAGCTTATGCAAGGGTTTCACGGTTGTCAGTGGCTACCTCCCATCCTCTCAGTGGAAATGTTCAACGCACCCTGTCACGGCACGGCTATCCATCTGTCGGTTCTCGATCAGGCCGGAATAGAATCTAGTGATTCTTTTGCGTCTGTCACTAACGCCCCGCCCTCAGGAGTTTGAAGCACGTCACAGTCATTCAATCATTGAATCCTACTCAGAATACCACAGACAAGGTTAGACCTTCCGGATTCTCTTGAATGCCGCCATCAGTTCTAGCCTATACCACGAAGACTCTGATCTCACGGAATGGCTGGCTCGTTTGTCAGGCGAGCGCTCAGTTGTCAGGCGATCAACCATGCATCGTGTATCAGGAATCCAAGAGATATTCACCCAATCTAAGGTAGAACGGAGGTGGTTGTCAGTCACACGTTCATAGGTGAGAATGATGATGAGTGTCACGGATCATCACATTCATCAAGTTGAAGAACAAGTGATATCTTAGAACAAGAACAAGCGGAATTGAATAGAAGAACAATAGTAATTGGATTAACACTCGAGGTACAGCAGAGCTCCACACCTTAATCTATGGTGTGTAGAAACTCCACCGTTGAAAATACATAAGAACAAGGTCTAGGCATGGCCGAATGGCCAGCCTCCCAAAGAGGGTTCAATCATAAAAACATGATCAAAAGCTCTATAATACAATAGTAAAAGGTCCTACTTATAGAGAACTAGTAGCCTAGGGTTTACAGAGATGAGTAAATGACATAAAAATCCACTTCCGGGCCCACTTGGTGTGTGCTTGGGCTGAGCAATGAAGCATTTTCGTGTAGAGACTCTTCTTGGAGTTAAACGCCAGCTTTTATGCCAGTTTGGGCGTTTAACTCCCATCCTTGTGCCAGTTCCCGTGTTTAACGCTGGAAACTTTGAGGGTGACTTTGAACGCCGGTTTGGGCCATCAAATCTTGGGCAAAGTATGGACTATCATAGATTGCTGGAAAGCCCAGGATGTCTACTTTTAAACGCCGTTGAGAGCGCGCCAATTGGGCTTCTGTAGCTCCAGAAAAGCCACTTCGGGTGCAGGGAGGTCAGAATCCAACAGCATCTGCAGTCCTTTTTAGTCTCTGAATCAGATTTTTGCTCAGGTCCCTCAATTTCAGCCAGAAAATACCTGAAATCACAGAAAAACACACAAACTCATAGTAAAGTCCAGAAAAGTGAATTTTAACTAAAAACTAATAAAAATATACTAAAAACTAACTAGATCATACTAAAAACATACTAAAAACAATGCCAAAAAGCGTACAAATTATCCGCTACAGAAACCTAATTGGCGCGCTCTCAACGGCGTTGAAAAGTAGACATCCTGGGCTTTCCAGCAATATATGATGGTTCATACTTTGCCCAAGATTTGATGGCCCAAACCGGCGTTCAAAGTCACCCTCAGAATTCCCAGCGTTAAACGCCGGAACTGGCACAAGGATGGGAGTTAAAAGCCCAAACAGGCACAAAAGCTGGCGTTTAACTCCAAGAAGAGTCTCTACACGAAAATGCTTCAATGCTCAGCCCAAGCACACACCAAGTGGGCCCGGAAGTGGATTTTTATGTCATTTACTCATCTCTGTAAACCCTAGGCTACTAGTTCTCTATATATAGGACCTTTTGCTATTGTATTTTCATCTTTGGACGTCTAGTTCTTAGATCATCTATCGGGGTAGCTACCTTTGTTCTTATGCTATCTTAGATCAGTGGGAGGCTGGCCTCACACACATGCCTAGACCTTGTTCTTATGTATTTTCAACGGTGGAGCTTCTACACACCATAGATTAAGGTGTGGAGCTCTCCTGTACCTCGAGTATTAATGCAATTACTATTGTTCTTCTATTCAATTCCGCTTGTTCTTGTTCTAAGATATCACTTGTTCTTCAACTTGATGAATGTGATGATCCGTGACACTCATCATCATTCTCACCTATGAACGTGTGCCTGACAACCACCTCCGTTCTACCTTAGATTGAGTGGATATCTCTTGGATTCTTTAACCGGAATCTTCGTGGTATAAGCTAGAATTGATGGCGGCATTCAAGAGAATCCGGAAGGTTTAAACCTTGTCTGTGGTATTCTGAGTAGGATTCAATGATTGAATGACTGTGACGAGCTTCAAACTCGCGATTGTGGGGCGTTAGTGACAGACGCAAAAGAATCACTAGATTATATTCCGACATGATCGAGAACCGACAGCTGGATAGCCGTGCCGTGACAGGGTGCGTTGAACATTTCCATTGAGAGGATGGGAGGTAGGCACTGACAACGGTGAAACCCTTGCATACAGCTTGCCATGGAAATGAGTAAGAAGGATTGGATGAAGACAGTAGGAAAGCAGAGAGACGGAAGGGACCAAGCATCTTCATACGCTTATCTGAAATTCCCACCAATGAATTACATAAGTATCTCTATCTTTATCTTTATGTTTTATTCATCATTCATAACCATTTGGGTTTGCCTGACTAAGATTTACAAGGTGACCATAGCTTGCTTCATACCAACAATCTCTGTGGGATCGACCCTTACTCGCGTAAGGTTTATTACTTGGACGACCCAGTACACTTGCTGGTTAGTTGTACAAAGTTGTGTTTATGCCATGGTGTTGAACACCAAGTTTTTGGATTCATCACCGGGGATTATTTGAGTTGTGAAAAGTATTGATCACAATTTCGTGCACCAACTAGCAAACCAAAAATCAAGTATTCACACCATTCACATATTTACACAACCAAAATCATGGCACTCATTGAACTTAAAGTGAAATCCCCGACAACGGCACCAAAAATTTGATGACGCCCAATTGTACGAGTTGGGATTTCTCAAAAATAAGATTAACGTTGTAAGTATAGATCCAAAACCAACAATCGGTCGTCGACCAATTTGGAAATTCATAAGATGTGTCACACTCAAAACCAATTTAAAAACCGGTTATAGTGAACAAGGGATTGTCAATGAAGAAATGAACATATAAATCAATAAAAGAACATGCAAAATTGTAATGATTGAACTAATAAAGAAATTAAAGAACCAACTATGTAATATAAACAAGTAAAGTATAAAAGAGATTAACATTCCAAGGCATGGAAAACTAAAACCATAAAAAGGGGTCTTGGCTTGGAGTGAGCTTAGGGTCCTTTCCTTGTAGGAACTACAATTATGACAATTAAGATGGATTAGTCTCACTTGATCAACCCTCACATCGGAAGGTAAGTTAAATGAGCATAAGTGTTCTTAACCCACAAATCCTAACTTGCTTGCTAATTGCCTTAGTAACAAATTAGCGTTAGTGGTGACAAGAACAATTAACAACCCAAGAATTGACACTAAATTTTGGACATTCCAACTCCAGGTACCTAAGTGCTCACTTTACCCAAGCCAAGAGACGAGAATTTAGCCTAAAACCATGTTCGACATTTTGTCAAACACTTGGTGGGCAAGAAGCTTAAACATGAGAAAAATAAGAAAAGACTTAAATTTAAAAGCAACAATTGATCTCAATCAACAAGAATAGCATAAGAAAGCATAGAACAATCACCAAACATCAAACTCATCAACAAGAAAATGAAATTGCAAAAGAGAAGCAAAATTGAACTATAACTTGAATGAGAAGAAAGAGTAAAGACAATATAACTATAAAGAGTAATAATAAGAGAATACTTACAATGAGATTAGCAAAATTCAATGATAAAAAATGGAAATGGCACTTGGAATGTAAAACCCTAAGGAAACCCTAATGGAGAAGATGAGGAAAACTTAGAGAAAACTAAAACTAAAATCCTTCTATTCTACTCCTAAAACTACACTAATGTTATGCTATGTTATGTTCTTCATTTCCCCTCCAATATGAGATAAAAGACTTCAGAAATGGACCTCCAAAGCCCCCAAATCGCGAGTCACATGCCTTTTTAATGAAGTCATGCACGGACACCTGTGCAGACGCATAGGCGTGTACGTCTATACACTCTGCGAAAATATCCTCCTGTGCGTACGTGATGAGCGGATAATTTATACGCTTTTTGGCATTGTTTTTATATAGTTTTTAGTAAGTTTAAGCTACTTTTAGGGATGTTTTCATTAGTTTTTATGCTAAATTCACATTTCTGGACTTTACTATGAGTTTGTGTGTTTTTCTGTGATTTCAGGTAAATTCTGACTGAAATTGAGGGACTTGAGCAAAACTCTGAAGAAGGCTGACAAAAGGACTGCTGACGCTGTTGGAATCTGACCTCCCTGCACTCAAAATGGATTTTCTGGAGCTATAGAACTCCAATTGGCGCGCTCTCAACGGCGTTGGAAAGTAGACATCCAGGGCTTTCCAGCAATATATAATAGTCCATACTTTATTCGAAGAATGACGACGTAACTTGGCGTTGAACGCCAAGTACACGCTGCTATCTGGAGTTAAACGCCAGAAAAACGTCATGATCCGGAGTTGAACGCCCAAAACACGTCATAACTCGGAGTTCAACTCCAGGAAATGCCTCAGCTCGTGGATTAATCAAGCTCAGCCCAAGCATACACCAAGTGGGCCCCGGAAGTGGATTTATGCATCAATTACTTACTCATGTAAACCCTAGGAGCTAGTCTAAGTATATATAGAACATTTATCTATTGTATTAGATATCTTTTGACCACGTTTCATCTTTGGTCTCAGTTTTGTTTTATTCTTCATCTTAGGAGATCATTGATCACGTTTAGGGGGGCTGGCCATTCGGCCATGCCTGAACCCTTTGCTTATGTATTTTCAACGGTGGAGTTTCTGCACACCATAGATTAAGGGTGTGGAGCTCTGCTGTACCTCAAGTATTAATGAAGTTCTATTTTCTTTTATTCAAATCTCTCTTATTCTTATTCCAAGATATTCGTTCGTACCCAAGAACATGATGAATGTGATGATAAGTAACCCTCATTATCATTCTCACTTATGAACGCGCGTGATTGACAACCACTTCCGTTCTACATGCAACAGAGCTTGAATGCGTATCTCTTAGATTCCCCAACAGAATCTTCGTGGTATAAGCTAGATAGATGGCGGCATTTATGAGGATCCGGAAAGTCTCACCTTGTCTGTGGTATTCCGAGTAGGATCCTGGGAATCCGGAAAGTCTAACCTTGTCTGTGGTATTCCGAGTAGGATTCCGGTAATGAATGACTGTGACGTGCTTCAAACTTGCAACCTGCTGGGCGTTAGTGACAGACGCAAAAGAATCAAGGGGTTCTATTCCAGTAGGAGCGGGAACCAACCAGTGATTAGCCGTACTGTGACAGAGTGCGTGAGCATTAGTTTTCACTGCGAGGATGGGATGTAGCCATCAACCATGGGTGATGCCTCCAGACGATTAGCCGTGCGACTGACAACCGCATAGGATCATTTTCCCGAGAGGATTGAAAGTAGCCACAGCTGATGGTGAACCCCTATACAAAGCTTGCCATGGAAAGGAGTAAGAAGGATTGAGTAGAAGCAGTAGGAGAGCAGGCGTCCTTGAGCCATACAGCATCTCCATTCGCTTATCTGAAATTCTCACCAATGAATCTGCATAAGTCTTCTATCCATTTATTATTTCTATTTTCTTATTTTTATTTTCTAAACCCATAAACTATTTTAATCTGCCTAACTGAGATTTACAAGGTGACCATAGCTTGCTTCATACCAACAATCTCTGTGGGATCGACCCTTACTCACGTAAGGTTTATTACTTGGACGAACCAGTACACTTGCTGGTTAGTTGAACGGAGTTGTGAATTTAACGAAGAGACACAATAGTTTTTGTGTATATGCCAAAGAGCCAATATCAATGATCACAATTTCGTCCACCAGTACGCATAAGTATCTGTGTGCACGCACACTAGGCGATCCTTAACGGGACATGCGACACGCTCGAATTGACCCATATGGAGACTACGACGGACCGCCACAGAAGAAGAAGAAGACCACTGAGCCATCATCATCATTGGTAGAGCCATCAGCACCTCCAGCACCTCATGTGCCAACACCCCGACTCCAGACTCCCTATGAGCTGGGTCGGGAGATTTTGGAGACTCTGCATCGCATTGAGTGCCGCAACACTCACTGCTTCCAGTGGATAGTGGCGGAGTTTGACGGTCACGAACCTGGTCTACCTCCTCCGGACACACTTGAGCCTGAGCCTGAGACAGAGGAGCCGGCACCGAAGGAGCCAGCAGCTGAAGCTGGCCAGGCAGAAGAGCCCATTGAGCAGACAGTGGCAGAGACCACAGTGGAAGAGCCTGCAAATCACATTGTTGAGGAGCCAGCAGCCGTAGCCGAGCCGATTATTGAGACCACATCAGAGCCAGCTAGGCAGACATCTGAGGAGCATAGACTTGAGCCCATCGGCTGGCCGTCCACCGATATGATCATCTACCACCGTCATCACCACCCACCACCGCCAGGCGGTGGAGCTTCATAGTGTTGATCACCCCGGTCTGTTTTTGGCACGGAAGACCGTGCTTCATCTAAGTGTAGGGGAGGATCTTCTATTTTTGGAAGTAAATATTCTCTTCCGTACACTTGTCATTCAGCTTATTTTTAGTCTTTATGATGCTTTTGTGGATACTTTTAGTACTTAGACTTATGCACTTTTACTTTGGTATATATATATATATTAGTTACTTATAGTTCTATCTAGTGTTGCACTTTTATTTTGGTATATATATACATATTGCATGGTACATAGTTTAGATATGGATTGTGATTGGATGATATGAATAGCTGATGCCTAGCTCATTTTGATCCTAATGGTTCATGGTACTTTTTGCTTGTTGAAAATTAGGAGAAGAACTAGGAAATTTTGAAAAATTTTGCATCAATCACAAATTACATACATACATATATAGGGAATAATTTTGGTGAAAAACAAGAAGACTTTCCAAAAATTTTGGGCTTTCTATTGAATTGATTGGAAAACTATTTTTTTTTCAAACTTGCTTGAATGGATTTCTCTGGAACATAGAAGAGTAAAGAACAAATACCTTGTGAGTTTTTAAGCTATATCGAGTGGTTACATATTTTTAACCACAAAATTTGTTCATTGTGTGTTATATCTCTTCTATGATTGTAATCTTGATTTTGCTTGATTCTTCAATTCCAATTATTAATGTTTTGAATTGCATTGAGCATGATTGAGGCCATATTTGTTTAAAGCTTACTTTTCCCATATAGCCTACCCTTTACATTTACCATTATTAAGCCCCTTTGAGCTTTATTTACCCCTATTGTTCTTGATTTTAGCACATCCCAACCATAAGCGGAAAACCATGAATTACCTTTGATTGTATCCTTGATTAGCTTAGGTTGAAGGAGTGTGTTACATTTAAGTGTGGGGGAATCTTTTGGGAAACTTTGGTAGTAAAAGAAAATGTTTGATTTGGGCATTCATTGAAAATTCTGGAAAATGGGAACATTCATGTATGAACTAATTAGACCATATGCAATTCTATACTTTAAAAAAACTCTTCATCATAAAAAGGACACAAATTCACCCTAAATAGTAAACAAGTAAATAAAGGAATTGCGTATGTGATGTTTGTGTGAGAAAAGCATACATGAGTGTTAGTAAACAAGAAATGATGGAAGGTTAGGATTGCATTTCTTTGTTTTTGATTTGGTCAATATAGGTTGATGTGGAAACTTAAACTAATCAAGGATACAATTGCATTAGTCCACTTGACCATATCTATCTCACCTTACCCTAACCCAATTACAACTATATCAAGTCCTCAAGATAATTGCATCCATGCATCACTTGTTTGTTGATTGTTAGATAAAAAGAAAATCCTTGAAAGCATGATTGGATGGAGATTTGAGTGAGTTGACCCTAAATACTGAATGATTAGAGTGTATACACCTAGTGAGGGTTCAATTATTCAATTCTATGCTTCCACTTCTCTTTATCATGCATTTCCATAAGTTCCTTAATTTTGATAAGTGAATCAATTCTATAGATCTTGTTTGCATTGAATTAATTCTTTGCTTAGCCCTATCACGTTTATACTTTCTTGGATTGGATCGCTTGCTTGTTTTCACCAAATCAATAAGATATTATAGATAGATAGATAGATAGATATCATATACATACTCGCATGCATATAGATAGTTGCATTATTAAGTTGGTTACCCCTTTGATCATTCTCCTTGTTAGTTTAGCATGAGGACATGCTATTGTTTAAGTGTGGGGGAATTGATGAATCCATATTTTCCGATATATTTTGACTCGATTTGAATGGATTCTAGCATATAAACTCACACTTAAGCACCCAAATAGCATACTTTTGTGTTTGAACCCTAATTTGATCCTAAAAGTGAAAACATGTGTTCTAATGCTAGAATAGTGACTTTTAATTCCACTTTTATGTCATTTGATGCCGTGATATGGTTTGTGAGTGATTTCAGGCCTTGAAGGCAAGAATGGATGGCCAAAAGTGGAAGAAAGCATGTACTAAGGAGAAAACATGAAGAGATCAAAGAAAAGCACACACAGCAAAGTGTGCGTGCGCACAACCTTACGTGCGTACGCACAAGTGAGAATTTCCCTGTGTGCGTGGGCACAAGCACTTGTGCATACGCACAGGTCAATTTTCAGCCGAGTGTGTGAACGCACATGTCTGTGCGTCCGCACAGGTTCCTGCACGTCATTGCATTAATGAATCATGTGCTGCGCGAATTTGGAGGCCCTTGGCTCACTTTTGGAAGGCTGAATTGCTGTTTTGGAGTGCTATATAAAGGAGACTTCAACACTTATCAAAGAGGGACACATTGGAGTGCACTTTTACATAGTTTTTCATAGTATTAGGAGTATGAGTATTGTAGAATATAGAGCTCTCCTAAGGTTTATGTAGTTTTCTTGTAGCATTTTATAGTAAGCTTTGATCTTTCATTTTGCAACTTAATTGTAAGTATTCTCAATCTCCTCTTTAATTAAAGCACTTTCACCTTCATTTCCCTTTGGTTCAAGTTACTTTGTTCATATTGCAATTTTGTGTTTCTTGAAGTTTTGATCAACAAATTTTATGTTTCATGCTTCCTTATTGTTTGATTGTTGTTTACATTTGAGTTTGTTGATAGTTGGTTCTAGTTTTCTAATTTTCCTTGCAACTTTCCATACTTTACTTTTATGCACACAAGGTGTTTGTGAAAATGCCAACTTTAGATTTTGAGTAGATTTTTACACCTTGGCTTATGGCTTGCGTTCCTAGGATACTAAAGTCATAATGTTCAACATTTAGTGGTAGTTCTTGGGTAGTGAGTTGACTGTTGTTTCTATTGACGCTAGCCTTTTATCAACTAGTTTGGTAAGTTGGTTAGGACTTATGGATTAAGGTCAATTATGCTTGCTTGACTTACCCCTGGATGGTTGGGGTTGACTAGGCGAGGTTGACTCATGAAAATTACCAGAGTTGTGGTTAGGACAATGATAGGATTCCTTGGATCCTCATTCCCAAGTCAAGGCTCTTTATTTCATTTAAAGCATTTTTCCTAGTTTTGAGCTTGTTTTCTTTTACTTGCGTTAATTACCAATCTTGAGCAAACCCCCTTATCGTCCTATCAACCGAAAGCATATAACACTTCGATTGCATTCTTAGGGAGAACGACCAGAGGTTTAACTACTCTCGGTTAATTTGAATTTGTAAACATTTGATTAAGAGAATTCATTGTTGGTTCGGACTATGCTACCAATGAATTGATGCTTGTTTTGATTGATTCCAAACTATGCAATGGTTTTCTTTTTCTATTAATAAATTCTCTTTTATTGTACTCAAGAACAAGCATTCAATTAAGTAAGATGGAATGTGAAACAGGAACCTAGTCTAGAACACTTATTGAGAATTAAAGACAGTACACAGACAGAATTCAAGATGACAATAAACTAGTTTAGCAGGGGTATATTCATGCTTCCAATCGATGCCTTTCAAAGTGGAAATGGTTGAGGAATAATACAACCTCTTGGTGTCTGCTTGTTTCTTTCTTGTCATCATCATCCATTGCTTTTGTATCATTCTTTTGTTCTTATTGGATAATGGTGTATTTTTGCCCCTCCAAGTGATTGATTGACTTCCTGCAACACATTTTTTGGAAATTGCTTATTCCCCAAGCACTTGAGAAACTGTTAGCATGCATTTATGCTTGTGGTTTTCTGGAACTAGGTTGGTGTGGGAATACCAAATTTAGTCCTTGGCCTACTTTTTCATATAGCAAAGTGAATACATGCAGAGAAAATTAAATGCTTTTGTTTAGAAATTAACCATGAATAGAATTAAACAATTGTCAAGTAGTTTCTCTGATTGTTTGAAACTAGTGACCTATTATACCAGGGATGCAATGTGCTCAAAGTAATATCTATGCTAGAACGCCAAACTTAGAGTTACACATTCACCCTTGAATTACTTTGGTGTGCAACACCAAACTTAGCTCCTTGCAATGCAGAGAAATCTACTTAGCACTTTTATTGAAACAGCTAGGAAAAGAAAATTACCTTTGGTTAGGTTGCCTCCCGATGAGAGCTCTTTTAACGTCGCTAGCTCGACGGTTGCTCCCTTAGTTGAGTTTGTACTTCGTCTTGAGGCTCTCCCCTATATTGCCCAGGTAGTCTTTGAGCCTTTGTCATTTCACTGTAAAGGTTTCCTGTGAACCTTCTTCCATGATTTTTATGTGTCTATAACTTGGTAACAAGAAAAGGTCATGACCACCTTGACCTTAGTTTTCTAGGGAAGAGCTTCAGCTTGGAGTTATAAAGGAACACCCTCTGTCCCTCTTCAAAATTCCTTGGTGCCACATTGAGATCATGCTTTTTCTTTGCCCTTTCCTTATGAATTTTGGCATTTTCATAAGATTGGGACCTGAATTCCTCCAGTTCTTATAGTTACAGGAGCCTTCTTTCACCAGCAGCATTGTTGTCAAAGTTCAGTAGCTTGAGAGCCCAGAATGCTTTGTGTTCCAACTCCACTGGTAGATGACAAACCTTTCCATGGAGCCATCCCAATAGGTGTCTTGAAGGCTATCCTATATTTCGAAAGAGCATCATCCAGCTTCTTTGACCAGCTTTTTCTTGAGACTCCTACAGTCTTTTCCAGGATCTTTCTTAACTCTCTGTTGGATATCTCTGTTTGCCCACTTGTTTGGGGGTGATTGATGACAAGTCATCTGATGCTAGTTTTACTAGCATTTTTACTTGCTTTTATTAGGATTTATGCACTTTCTTGCCCAATAAGTAAGTGGTTGGAGTGGAATTCCATGTTTATCTTGACTAAATCAAACATTGTTGATTTTATACAAAATCATGAGATTTATGCACAATTTAGTGATTCTTATGAACCTTATGATTTTGGTAAGGCTTTGATGGCATGTTTGATTGATGGTAGGTGAAGAGATGAAGAAAGAAACACAAAGAAATACAAGGTGCAGATGAACGCTGCGTTCAATTGAAGAACGCTACGTTCATAGGTGACGCACACGCGTACAAGGTGCTTACGCATGGGGAAGAAATTTTATTAGGAGGAGGAGCTCTATTGTAATTCCAATGAATCAATGAAATTCTTCTTCTTCTCAACTCAATTGTGTAGCTATTAGGTATCTTCTATTTTGATTGTGAATTATTCACTCCGGAAGGGGGTTTAATTCAATTAAATGTGGGTGTGAGCCTCGGAAGGGGAATCACCTTCATTATAAATGAAGCTCTATCCTTCACTACTCTCTTTATTAACACCATTTGGGAGGAATTGAGATCTTGAGAGTTAGTGTGGCTTATGGATGAGGGAAATATGGTCTAACTCTTCTCATGACAATTAGATCAAGGAATTGGCAAGATTGATTGTGATTAGAGAGAATGAATTGCCAAGGAATTGGGATTCATGAAGGATTATAGTATCTCCAATCCATTTAAACTTACTAGTTCTGTTCCGATTTTCTACACCCAATTCCCTTTATAATTCATTCAATTTAAGTTTTCCTGCTCTTTAAGCTTCTGCACTTTTATGCTCCTGCATTTACAGATTCAGTTATTTACATTTCTTGTCATTAAATGGCAACTTTAAAAGTGAATCAGTGACTCTATAGTGACTGAAATGATAAGAATTTAAATGTTAAGTAAATTATATTAAGTGTAATTTTGAAAATTCAATTTTAAAGGTTTCGTATCAACTAGAGAATTAGTTATGATTTTTCAAATTTGAATTCTAAAATCTGATTTTCTGCATAATTTCTAAACTAAGTCAGCAACTTTGAAAAGCTATAACTAATTATGTAATGATCGGAATTGCATGAGACCAAGTCTGGGCTAAACTTGGAAATATAAGGAAATAAACTGGAAAATTTGAGACCTTTTTGTGAAATATACTATTTTCAGCATATTTTTAAAATTAGGTTGTTAAATCTGTCCTGCAGTAGAAAAGGTTAAACAGGGCAGCAATTTGTTTGTCTTACTGTGACTTCTACGAGTTGAGTTTTGGAGCGAAACCAATTTTGTTATAAAATTTGATGAACTTGCTTTATTTCTCTAAAACTTCAGAATTTTAGGAGTTGAGGATTGGGAGTTGTGAATTTTTGAGAACTGGTGGTCCAAGTTGAAAAGAAACAGATTTCAGCAAGCTATGCATCAACTTCCAATGCTTGTAACTCTTTGAATTGAATAGCAATTGGGTTGAAACCAAGACACACTTGTTTCTGGATGGGCTAGAAGTTTCCAAAACAAAATTTAGTTTAATTGGAGTTTTATAATAAAAGTTATTCAAATTGGAAAGTACTAAGCTTGTTGGTTTCTAAAACAGATTCCGACTTATTTTTACTTAACTTCCACGTTATGTAACTTCTTCATTAAAAATGGTACTAACGCAAAACCAATTGAGAAACAAACCTGGATGAGTGAAGTTGAATTATATTAATTTTTAAAGTCATTGGATTTAACTTGAATTTTATAATGAATTTTGAATATCACATGCTGCTGCTGTTTTTCTAGTTTTACGCACTGCAGAGCAGTCACGGTTCTTCCTCTATTCCTAAGGCTAGATAAACTAGAAAATTATGATCTTTGGTTTGTTAGAAATTTTATTTCAAGATGAATGCCTGGACATAAAGTTTGCGCAATTCTGAGTTCGTGTGCTATATTAAAAACAGAAAAGAAGATAGAGTGTTGTGAATGTCCGAGTGAGAGTTATGAGTTCATAAAATTAAAGATGAAACTTAGCGTTATATAGCTGATTCAATGTTTGAATTTGTTAATTCTGAATTGATTTGATATTAGAAAGGTTGAAAAGAGTTTGGTAAATTGTTTGGTTGGGACCCGTAAAGGTGGCAATATATAGGCTTATTTAATGATAAAAACTTCAATGATTCTTTTAAGAAGATATTATTTGGTATGCGATATTGTTGGCAAGGGCATGGGTCTTGTCCCGCTTGCGTATTTGCAATTATGAAAGAAAAAGGAAAGATGTAAAGTTTGTATAGTATGATTGAACAAAGAAAGAAAGTGGTACTGCCTAAGAATGTGAAAGTGATGATGAATAATGATAATGATAATGAATGATGGTAATGAGAATGATTATGTGATGATCTACTGAATTGAGGCAGTCAGATAGATAGTGGTGCGACCACTAAGAACGCTTTCCTGCGGTACAGATCCATATTTTAATTCTGTAAGGCAAAGGGGTTATTTCCTGCTACAAAAGTACCGTAACCACCTGTTCCATTTCTGTAGTGGCAGAAGGGTTATTTTCTGTATACAGAAGGTGTGTCGGCATACATCCCTACAGTGGCAGATGTGTTATTTCCTACATGCAGTGGATACTGTGGTGGCAGAGGGGTTATTTCTTGTACAGAGGGGTATAGCCAACAGGAAATCCATATCCGGCTAGTAATGCTGGGTTACATCGGAAGCGGGTAGAAACTGACAGATGAGCTCATTACCTGCACTAGGACTAGACATTCATCATATGCATCTATGTGACATTGTTTGGGTGTGTATATTGTAATTGGTTTGCCTAAGTGAATAATTCTGTTAACTGCTAACTACTATACCTAATATAATTGCTCTTGATTGTGTTTGAACCTCATTACTTGTGTTTGTAACTAATTGGTTGGGTTGCGGTGAATTGGGTGTTGGTTGAATTGCTTGGGCTTGAGGCCGTGATTAGTTTGTGTTTGAGGTTTAGTAAGTATGAAAGATTGAGCTGGTTTAGCATAGACTTAATGAACCTATGCTTGAAACAGATTAGTCATTCATATAGTCTAGGAAAACCCTTAAGAGTTTTATAAAGAAAAATATGGGTTTAAGATTTTAGATAATTAACTGATGCTCTTAAAGAAAGTTTTGGATTTTGAATGCTAAACTGGTGGTTTTTAAGAGGATTCGTAAAGCTAATGAAAATAGTGTTATTTTAAATATCTCTGAACGAAGCTAACTATTTGCGATTTATTTTTTACTTTTACGGCATTCTCGACCTCTACTGAGAACATGTGGTTTTTTTCTCACCCCCTAATTTTCCACCCTTTCAGTCACACAGGTTTGAAGACGCAATTTGAAGCTGCGAGCGATTAGTAGGTTTTCTTTATAGTTTTAATTGGTCTCGTAGAGTCCCCTCGCTGTTGTCCCTTGAGATTTTATTTCATGTAGATGGGTAGGTTTGGTATATTGTATTTTAGTTTCATTTGGTTTCTTTTGTATAAGAATTATTATCAATAATATTTTTGTGATTATTATTACTTGTAAATGTTTGAATTATGACTTTAATGAATAAAAACAAAATTTTCTGGCATTTTCTTAAAATTGAAACGCGAACTCAATACAAAGGCTCGATAATTAAGTAGTTAATACTAGAGAAGGTTACGTAATGTTCTTTCTGGTAGAAATACCCTGACTTAAGCAAGGTATTTTGCTGGACGGGTCATTACACATCTCATCTTCAATCATGCAACTCATTAACCTCTTGGCAATCATGATTGATTGAGTCCCAATCCCTTGGTAACTCAATCTCTCAAACCTTGATAATCAGCCAATTCCTTAGTCTAATTGCTCATGAAGAAAGATATGCTTGGTCCCTGATTATACCACACATCATCATAGATCCAAATAATGGATGGATTATATGTCACCATATCCAATCCCAAAACCCAGATTCTACTCAAGTGTGAAAATACAAAAGAGAAAAGAAAATTACAATCGGATGGAAAAGGAAAACTTAATAAACATGACCTCCAAGCTTGGCGTGTGACTACCGTTTAAGTGGGGTGCCACGCCTAGCCTCTAAATTTGGGTTGGCGCTCCACGCCTAGCTCTTCAAGTGGCACGCCCCATGCGTTGGCATCCCTGGCGTGCCACACCTTCAAACCCAAGTGGCACGCCCAAGGCCTTTTTAAAGATTGGCTAGCCTGGCGTGCCACGCCTTCGAGCCCAAGTCGCACGCCCAGGGTCTTCCTTGGAGTTTTGAACTAGCGTGGCACGCCCAGGGTCTAGCGTGCCACGCCTATTGTGGGTGCTCCATGTTCTTCTCTGGAAAACATAACTGGCGTGCCACGCATAGTGTGTGGCGTGCCGTGATGACAAGTCATCTTAGGCTAGTTTTTTTATCTATTTTATTTGGTTTTCATGCATTTCTTAGGCAATAAGTAGGTGTTCAGATGAGAAATTCATGATTGTCTTGATTCAATCAAATATTGTTAATTTTACACAAAGTCATGAGATTTATGCGAGAATTAGGTGATTATTATGAATGATGCAAAATCTTATGATTTTGGTTAGGCTTTGATTGCATATTTGGTTGATGACAGGTGAAAAGATGAGAGGAAGAAACAAAGACGGAAGAAGTGCAGGAGAATGCTACATTCAATTGATGAATGCTGCGTTCACAAACTCAGCTTTTTACACTCTTAGCTTTGGTTGAGTAATTAGTAACACTTGAGTTATCAAACTCAGCTGTTGATTGAAATTGGAATTCCTTGCTGATTATTTTGTACTCCAATAACTCTAGTCTTTCCATAGGAATTGATTAGGACTTGAGGATCAAATTAATTAGTCTGCTTGACTTTCCTTTTTTTAGTAAGGGTTAACCAAAGTGGGAGCAGAATCCAATTCTCATCACACCTGATAAGGATAACTAGGATAGGACTTCAAATTCTCATACCTTGCTAAGAGCTTTATTAGTTATTAATTTAATTTCTTGCAATTTACTTTTCTTGTTCAACCTATTTAAAAACCCCAAAAAGATACTTTTTCCATAACCAATAATAAGAACACCTCCCTGTAATTCCTTGAGAAGATGACCTGAGGTTTGAATACTTCGGTTATCAATTTTATTAGGTGTTTGTTACTTGTGACAACCAAAACTTTTGCACGAAAGGATTTTCTGTTGGTTGAGGAACTATACTTACAACGCGATTATATTTGTGAATTTCTTTACCGATAGAAAGTCCGATCATCACTCACTAATAACTTAGTGAAAGACTAGCGTCAATGGAAACCAAACCAATTAACTATTCTCACACAATGTGGAATGGACATCCACAACTCAATTCCACCCAAACATCTAATTTCTCAACCAAGAGTGTGTAAACTTAACATGTAAGAAATTAAAAGTCAAAAGCAATAAAAGTCAAAGCAAGTAAAATTAGAATGCAAGAAACCTCTTGGAAAGTAATTGAGAACTAAGGCTACCTATCCTAGTTATTAACCACAAACATATGATGATTATGAAGAGTTAATCCTACTTAGTCAACCTTACATCGAAGATAAGTCAAGTAGGCATAGTTGATTTCAATCCCTAAGTCCTTTGTCAACACTAAGGGGTCACATAAAGTCAAAGGAGACCAAATCAACTAACTACTCTATTGTAAACAAGAATGGACATCAATGACTCAAGGATCACCAGAGTCAACAATTCTAAGCCAAGAGTGGAGAAAAACTAAGTAAAAACTAAGCCAAGCATTTTATCAAACACTTGGTGTGCATAAAAATAAAATAATATTAAATTGCATTAAAAATAAATTCTAACTACCAAAAGCAAGAAAATGACAATAACAATTAAAGAAAGCCATAAATGAAATGAAACATAAATTTGAATTAACTAAAATTAAAATAGCAAGAGTGTTCATAAAATGGAAAATGACATAAAAGAGAAAATGACAAAAGAACTGAAGAAGATAAGGACAATAGAGCATAGAAACATAAATGAAACTAGATGAAAGCAAGAATTAAAAATAGAAATTACAAAGAAAATAAACTAAAAAACCCTAATTTTTAGAGAGAAGGGGGAGGCCCAGAAAATGAGTTGGACTGGATTTTGGAGGCCCAGAATTTGCCCCCAGCGATTTGCATTACTGACATCACGCATATGCACGCGTGCGTATGCACGACTTACGGTGCGTATGTACAGTTGCGCAGAATTCCCATCGTTTGTACGCACGACATTTGTTGCGTACGCATCCTTGGATGAAGTCACCGTTGTGCGTATGCACCTTTGCAGCAGCTTCCAAACTTCATTTTCTTTATGATTTCTCCCTTTTGCATGCTTTTCTCTTCACTTCTTCCATCCCAAACCTGCCTTGGAAACCTGAAATGACGCAACAAATATATCAAGGCACCAAATGGGATTAAAGTGAATTAATTTTAGCTATTTTAAGGACTAAAAAGCATGTTTTCACAATTAAGCACAATTTAGGAAGAGATTTCAAAATCATGCTATTCAGATGAATTAATGTGGGTTCATGTGATGAAATCTACTCAAATCAAACCAAAATTTATCGTAAAATATGGACTCATCAACCTACTTTCAGAAGTCCGAGAAAGAACTCGGATTAGAGAAGAAGCGGTAAAGCGTTGAATGGCTTCAAGGTATAATCAGAAGGTAGTCCAGCGAATTTTCGCCACCAACGACCTTATCTTATTCCGAAATGACATCGGAGTAGGTCGATCAGAAGAAGGGAAGCTAGCAGCTAACTGGAAAGGACCCTACCGAGTTGTAGAAGTACTGGGAAAAGGTTACTACAAGGTGTCCGACCTCGAGGGGCGAGAGCTGCCAAGGTCATGGCATGCATGTATCCTAAGAAGGTACTATAGTTAGAAAGTAATAAAGATCGTAGGTCAAGGTGCACTCTTTTTCATGAAAAGCTTTTTAAATATGTGCCAGGCCAAGATCTATAAAATTTCCTGACTTAGAAGGGTAAGCACTCATATGTATATACTCTTGTTTATATTCCTATTTTCTATTTGAAAAAAGCTTTTCAGATTCCCTAGAAAGTTTCCTACCAAGACGCATTAATCTAAGCTCATAAAATGCAAAAATTCATCGTTCGATTACACAAAGGTTGGCAAGGTGAAAACCAAAATCATCATCCGATTACAAAAAGGTCGGCAAGGTAAAAACCAAATTCATTGTCCGATTACAAAGAGGTCGGCAAGGTGAAAGCGAGAGAAGCAGATTAATGCAAGAAGTTATGAAAGAAATCCATGAAAAGCGACCTGTCGAGGTCTGACTAAAAATGGATTACTAAAAATAACTTAAGAAGGCCCAACAGAGAAGTTAGATAAATGAAAGGATCACTAAAAAGGGACCAAAACATCTCGCAAAGGCCATAGAAAGGCCAGGAATGCTTTGCTGAAAGGTATGAAGTCTTGAAAAAAGACACTACTTAAAAAGAAAATGCACAAAGCAAAAACGGAGCTAAAAAGTCTTCCAAACAAACTAGAAAGAAAAGGTTCCTCCTAGGAGCACAACCTAAAAAGTTGTTGGAATAGGACTAAAAAGCCCGGACAGTGAAGACAAACAGGTCGGCACCCAAAAAGGGATAACCTAAAAGGACGAATACAACCTCAACAAAAACAAGTGAAAAGTCAGAAAGGTTGAAGAACAACTCAAAGGCTAAAAAACGTGTGCTAAAAGGGACACAATTCAGCCCAAAAAGCCACGATTCTAAGACAAGGCTAGCAAAATTGTTCGAAACAAAAAAGGTTCTATACAAAGAACACTAGAAAGTTGTCGGACAACATACTAACACCAAACTGCAAGGATAAACTTTGCCAAAAGCAAAGGGTTGGCAGAACCTAAAGCGGGGATGATCCAAAAGAGGTCAGACAGAAAGGTACCAACTCTCTATAAAGATCTGCAAAGGTTGCAAATGTATAATCAAAGAAATCAGAAAAAGCATGTCCATTAAAATAAAACATTAAAGACTCAAAATTCCACTTAAAGGGCAACCTTAGAGTTTAAAAGTGTTTTATTTTTCCAAAATGAAGTTGCATAGAAGCAACTAAATGTCAGGAGAGCAAACCATATAAAAAGTTACAAAAAAACTAAAGTTCAAATATCCACAAGCCGGACTATACAAATACACAGAGATCATAAGGGGTCCAAAGTCTCCTCTACAGCAGCATCCTAGGCTGAAGGAGGAGGAATGGTATTCAAAGGGGTTGCATGCATAGTGCCATCCTCTCGGTTCAAACTTTGAACATTAGGATCAGACTCGGGGTGGCTGACCTCAGCTGAAGGAGTTGAAGAAGTCGAGGCGGTAGAAGCTTTTGCTGGCGGCACAGGGGGAGGTCCCTCATCTTCATCTTCTGGGGCAGGCACAATCTTGCCATCCTCCACGACATTGTCTAGACTGAATAAAGTCAGGTCATGCTCAGGGGCAAGAATTCAGACTTGAGCCTTCAAATTCTCATATCCATCAGTCACACAGCCTACGAGATGACCTTGTAGCTCGGCATAGTTGGCCTGGGCAGATTGAAGCCTCTCTCGAGTCTCCAGCAACTTGCCATAAGTACGAGTATAGCTCTCCTTATATTTTGCCTTCACCTCCTTAGCTAGGATTGTGGCAGCCTCCGCAGTCGTAGCACGGGATTTCTCCTTTTCCACATCTAGCTCCAGCTTAACTACCTTAGCGTCAAGCGCATCCTTCAAACCCTTGATTCTATTGAATTCGGACTTGGCATCCTTCATAAAAGCTTTAGTCACATGGACCGAAGAATCCTGGACTGTAGGGAACAAGGCCGCACCCATATAGGCCATCCGAACACTATTACTAGTGATAAAATCCAAGTGACGAAGGATAGACACATCATCCATTGGAAGTTGACCATAAGGAACAATCTGTTCATCAACAAACCCCACAACATCAAAATCATGGGCATTCAAGTCATAAGGACCAACAGTCTTTTGCTTTTTTGGAGGAGGACTCGCAATAGGAGAAGAGGCAGCACCAGAAGTCGGCTGGAGAGGGTCAGAAGGAACCACACGAAACGGAGGATTCGGAATGATCTTCCTTGGTCCAGAAGTGTCCGAGGTCAGCTTCTTCGGAGGAACTTGAGAAGATCATTCTCCAGAACCCTTCGCCGAGATGTTTTGAGCAGCGGTCGTCTTCTTTGCCCTACGAAAGGCTTTCATGGAGTCCGTAGATTTCACCATCTCTGCAAACAGAAAACGGGAAAATAAGTCACAAATAGAAAGGAGTAAAATTCAACTACAAGGTAAAACTATAGAAAAGAAGTCGGCCGCTACCCAGTTCAGCACGAAGAAGGGAATGATCTCTTAGAAACTACTTTGTGTCGAGATGTGGAGGCTCCCCCCAATTCTCCTCTAAAACACCTACAAAGGCCTGTTCAACCTCATCCAGGCTCTCCCAATAATACTTAGTAGCCCTTACATGTTTTTATCAACACAAAGGAAAAGTTGGCTCGTTATTTTCATCTAAACAGAAAGGGTGGACGTCTTCAACAGCTCGAACTTTAAAGTAGTAGTTCTTAAAGTCCCGGAAGGATTCGTCATACATAGAAAAAACCTTTTTTCCCTGGGTAGCTCGAAACGGACCCAAGAAGCCTTTTTCTTGGCTACTCCAGGTTTGGTCAACACGAACAGATAAAGGAAAAGAGATATGGAAGGTCGGACACCCAGCTCCTGACACAGCAGCTGAAAAATCTTAATGAAGGCCTAAGAGTTCGGATGGAGTTGAGAAGGGGCCACGTTACACGACTACAACAGGTCACTCTCAAAGGAAGAAAAAGGGATGGTAATACCCATTTGACCAAAAAAGTAATCGTACGCATAGAGAAAGGGCCGTTCCCCCTGAGTCAAGGGAGGAAAACTAACCCTCTCCTCAAGGTCAGGCGACACTAACATAATTCTTCTCCTCATCCCTATTACTACAAATTCTATAAAACCTCCTAACTCTCACACAATACTCGGGGTTAGCCATAATAACACACATTAAAACTATGGAGTCCAGCCAGTCAGACATGCCGTCAGAAATTTTAGTAGACATCTCAACAATGTTTTTCCAGGAAGACATAGGCCAACTATTTCTACAGTGAGAAAAAAGAAAAATTGGATTACTACCAAACAACTTGGGAAAATAAGGAAACAACTCGGACAAATAAAAGTAAACAGCAAGTATCAGCTACGGCAGTAAAAGTGAAGCCCCAGAACTTACACTAAAGTCCAGGGGCACCCTTTGGAGGCAAGAACACCAGAAAAAGGGAAAGTCGATAGTCTATGCCCTAACACTTCTCAATAGAAAACACAAAGAGATCAATCATTTCCTAGTAACACCACTCCATACAAGCAGCAAGAAAGCCATCATCATCAACAAAAATCATCAAAAGCTACAAACGTTTTCTACTAATAGTTTATCTTCGAAGCTACAACCTTTCTCCACAAACAGTTCAAACAAAAAGATCTGTACAGAAAGAAGTTATATAAGGAAGAAAAGAGACAGGAACAACGACGATAAAGCTCTAAGGAAGCAAAAACTACCAGAAACATAAAATGCACACATCACAACAAATAATCAGGTGCAAAGATGCAATCTTTCACAGAAAGACTCAAACTTTTCTTGATCAGAACCCAAACAAAAATTAAAGCAATGCGAAATACATGACAATAAAAAACATGCAGAGAAAACGGTCGTCAAAGAAAAAAAAACCAACCTGCAGAGGAGACGATGAGGGCCGCACAAAGAAGCAACGAACGAAGACTCTCGAGTTGAGAAGATAGAAAGCTTCGGGACATGAGAAAACGAATGAAACGAAGCACCTCAATGGATATCGAAGCAAAGGGCGAAGGGAAAGGAGAAGAAGAAACTGAAAGCAAGTCTTTAGAAATTCAAAATGAAATGTGAAGAGGGAAAAAGGAAACGAAAAAGAGGAGTTAATGGCCTTTAAAACCCTTGCACATTTCCAAGAAAATACAAACGCGCGCTACAATTAAAGGAATAAAGAAATGCTTCGCATTCAAAGTTAAGATCGAGCTCGAGCATGACTTCCTCAAAGGGGTCGAAGTTCAAAAGACATGACCTCAAAGGTAAGATCGAGCTCGAGCAGGGGCACTGCTCATACCTTGGGTCGAGCTATGCGACCCGGACTGATTAAAGACATGAGTGAGCGACTTCTTCAGGACGGTCACCACCGACGTCTTATTAAAAGAGTTCGGCCAAATTACCATAGAGGCCCAAGCAGGCCCAAACGACGGGACACAGCCCAATCTAAAGGTGGCAAAGGCCTAGAAAGATAAGGCGGTTCCCCTAAAAGATAAGATGACTTCACTCAAAGGATAAGATAGGATAACTAACTTATCTCTAGGAAGGTCATCCCACACTATTATAAATACACTGGAGCACCCAGGTATAACTCATACTCTGATTCTACACAAAATCCTGCCTAAAGCACGTGCTAACTTAAGCATCGGAGTCTCTTACAGGTACCACCACCCTCCGATAATCAAGGATCAGCGGCACCACCAAGTCCAACAAGTCGGACACGACAGCTCTGGCCAAAACAGAAGATCTCATCTGAGACCGACCTTCAGTTTCAGGTAACCCTCGGAACAAGAAGGAAGCAACGTTGGTGGCCAAAGTTGGCTCACCAACATTGCCTTAAATGTTGCAAAGAATAGAAGGAAGCAATGTTGGTGGCCAAAGTTGGCTCACCAACTTTGTAAAGAAGCAAGCAAGTAACAAAAGGCCATGAAAAGGAGGAGGCAAGCAACGTTGGTGGCCGAAGTTGGCTCACCAACGTTGCCTTAAACGTTGAGGAAAGAGGACCATGCAACGTTGGTGGCCAAAGTTGGCTTACCAACGTTGCTAGGAAATGTTCCAATAAGCTAAAATGCAACGTTGGTGGCCAAAGTTGGCTAACCAACGTTGCTGGCAACTTTCTAAAAATATGGTGCCAACATTGGAGGGAACGTTGGTGAACCAACGTTACCCCCAACGTCTTTGATAAATTTAATTTTTGGAGTTGGAAAAATTTGCTGCGATGCGTATGCGTCAATCACGCGTATGCGTGAAAGTGAATTTTAGCTTGTCTCATGAATGCATGGGCGACGCGCACTCGCAAAATGCTGTTTTGACGCGTACGCGTGGGTGACGCGCACGCGTGGCTTGATGAATGTTGGTGCACCAACGTTGAGTCAAACGTTAGTGGTAATGCTAAAGTGTGATTTTTCACACAACGTTTGAGTCAACGTTTTCCTATAAATGTTGATCACCAACATTACAAATTGGCACTGATGCATTTGCATCTTTGCTATATTAGCTAGTTAGTTCAAGTAGTTTTAGCTTAATTTCATTTAATTTCTTTGAAATAAACAAGCACTTTGATGAGTTTTACCTCCATGCATTAAAATACCAAGAACTAGGTAAATGTTGGCCAAATTCATGCAAAAAATTCAAGGAACTTATAAAGGAATTAGTATGAATGAATCTCTTGAAATTGGTTGCATAGAATGGCAAAACTTTGAGGCAAATTCTTTGGTTAATGATAGGTGATGGAGCAAGAAAGCCCTGGAGCAAGAAGGAAGCCACTAAGGGCATTGCCAACTCCAACAGCAAGTTGCCAACTCAAGTTAGCAACTCCAATACACCATTTCCATCCCCAACATTAAGCACATTGCCAACTTGAGTTAGCAACCCCAATACAAGATCATGGCTCCATGAAGAACAGGAGGACGTTGGCAACTCAAGTTGCAAACTCCAATATGAAATTCAAGCTCTAGGAGGACGACAAGCACGTTGGCAACTCAAGTTGCCAACTCCAATATGAAATTCAAGCTCTAGGAGGATGAATAGCACGTTGGCAACCCAGGTTGCCAACTCCAATGTGAAATTCAAGCTCCAGGAGGACAACAAGCACGTTGGCAACTCATGTTGCCAACTCCAGTGTGAAATTCGAGCTCCAGGAAGGAGAAGAGCACGTTGCCAACATGAGTTAGCAACGCCCTCGCCAAGTCTCAGCCCAGGAAATTAACTCACACGTTGCCAACTTAGGAAGCAAAGTTAGCAACGCCACTTATTGGGTTTCTTGGAAGCCTGACCTTGTCTTCTTCAAACAAGAATAACTTGAGCTACAAAACCCCAATTGAGGTGATTCTAGTGGCATTGGAAAATAGAAATCAAGAGCTTTCCATGCATATATAGTACCACATGGTAGACACTAAATTTGAGGGAGAAAGATTTCCTCAAAAGTGCATAGATGAACATGGTATCAACCTGTAGTAGGCCAGCTGACCTCTTCACGTTCCATGGAGTATATCTTGAGTTGTAAAGCCTTAAATGATACACTCTCAACAGAATTGGAAATTAGACATCCATAGCTTTCCAACGATATATCATAATATGGGTTTGACATTCTTTTAAAGCTTCAAAAGCTGGATTCTTTTGGAGCCTCAGAAAAACGGAAGGCGTTGGCAACGCAAATATACAAAGGCGTGTTCACCAATAATGCTTGCGACCCTAGCACGCTGACCTTTCCCCATTCAATGGACCATAAACTGAGCTACAGAGATCCAATTGAAATACTTCTAGTTGCGTTGGAAAGCTGACATTTAGAGCTTTCCAACGATGTATAATAGTCTATAGTGAGAATGAAATTGAAGCTCAAATAGTAGGCCTCTTTTGGCCCCAAAAACAAGAACACAATGCCTATGCAAAGATTTTGACCTCTAGGGAACAGAAGAGCACGTTGCCAACTTGAAAATCCTGTTAGCAACGCCCTCACCAAGTCTCAGCCCCTGGGAGTGTCATTCTGGGTCAATTTATTTCAGTCCAAGTCCATTCTAAATTCAAGCAAGCAAGCCTACAATTTTCAACCAATCAAGACCACAAGAATAATCTAGAATAGTTGATTTTCATTTGATTGTAATTTTCTTTTAATTTCATTTCAATTTGTAATTTAGGAAAGCCTATATAAAGGCATTAGTTTCATAGAATTAGAGGGGAATTGTTGGGAGAACACACCCACACACACTTCATTGGCACAGTTCACTGGGAGTGGGTCTTCGTACCCCTCTCCTCATACTCTCTTCTCCCCTTTCTCTTCTCTTCTTCCTTAGTAGTAATTTAGTTTAATTTGTAATTTTCAGTTATGAATTTTGAAGTTCCAATTTCAGTTTTAAATTCTAAGTCTTCATCTTTATTTTTCTGCACTTTAGTTTCCTGTAATTTAGTTGTTATTTGAGAGCAATGACCACTTAATTCCCTCTGCATTTGGGAAAGGAGCTCTATTTCAATTTTGATTGAATTGATGTTTTATTTCTTCTTCTCTTTTTCATTCTATTTTCATACTTGGATATCTATTAGAATCCTTGCAAGAGAGTTTTGTTCCTCAAAGATCCTTGGATCTATTGGAGCCCTAATGTGAGCCTCGAGAGAGGGATCATAAGGTTCTGTTTGAGCTCTCTTGGCATAATGAATTGATTCTTGATTTAGAGTTAGTACGTGACATATAACCACTCTAATATTGGGGTCTTTGGATTTATGTAGTATGAGATTAGAAATCATGTTTTTTTTTTATCTAAGAGAGAGTCTTTGTGCTTCAATGATCCAATTACTACCGAAAAAGGGATTGGATCTACTTGACTTACATGTGAGCCTTGAGAAAGGGATCATGGAATTCAGTTTGAGGCTCTTGTCTCATAATCTTCTTGATCAATACATTGTTTGTTGGTATGTGAGATGTAACCACCTTGAATTGAGGTCTTGAGGGTTGTGTGGTTTTTGTATTAGAAATTGAACTTCACCTTTTCTCATGACCAATTAAATCACGAGAGTGGCAATTGATTGTGTTGACAGAAATTGAGTCACCAAGAGATTAGGACTCAATTATTTACAATCTGCCATGGATCTATCTTACATGATTGAGAAGGAGTGAGACCCATTGAGTCAAGAGGAATCAACATCTCCAATCCCTTATGTTTTCTATCTTTACTTTCCGTTATTTACTTTCTAGCATTTTATTTCCTTGTACTTTTATTTCCAACACTTTGCTTTCCTACACTTTACTTTTACGTCATTTACTTTCTATGCACTTTATTGCTTTCTTTAAATTTCTAGTCATTTATATTTCCTGTTTGCTTACCACTCCAAAATGATTGTCTAACTAGAATAATCAATTGACTATTGATTGCTTAATCCTTTAATCCTCGTGGAATCGACCTCTCTTTTATGAGTTTTATTACTTGATGTGACCCGGTATATGATAAATCCCATTCGTAGGGTTTATCTTGTATTGATTTTAGGAGATTTTAATATCTTTTACCCACATTTATTCAATGAATTAGCATGATTTTGTGATTGTCTCCTTATTTGTTCTTAGATGTGAAAACATGCTTTCTAGACCTTAAATTAGTTAATTTTAATTCACCTTTGATTCCACTAGATGCCTTGATGTGTTTGTTAGTGATTTCAGATTAAAAAGGCTAAGAATGGATCAAAGGAGTAAAGAGGAAAGCATGCAAAGTGGAGAAATCATGGAAAAAGCCAAAGATTTGGACTCGCCCGTGGACGCGCGTGCACACCAGGCGCTTACGCGCACCTTGCGAATTACCCCATGGACGTGTATGCATGCTGTGCGCGTACGCGTCGGTGCTGAAATATGATTATTTAATGAAAACGCACCTAACGAATTCTCGAGGGTTGTGGGTCCCAATCCCAACCAACTTTGGCGCCAGAAATGCTATTTAAAGCCATGGATTGAAGAGTAAAAGGGGGGATTCCATTCATACACACTTATTAAAATTAGTTTTGAGTTAGTTTTAGAGAGAGAAGCTCTCACTTCTCTCTAGGATTAGGATTAGGATTAGGTTTAGTTCCTAGATCTAGATTTAGATTCATGCTTTCTTCTACTTCCACCTTTCAATTCCTTGTTGTTACATTCATTCTTCTTCTATTCTTTTGTTGTAACTTCCTTTATGTTGTTCTCTTACTTTGTTGTAGATCCACTATTGTTCCTTCTATTTTCTTTCAATTCAATTCAAGGTAATTCATAATAATTATGCTTCTTTTGATTGTTGTTGTTAATTCCTTGCAATAATTGTTGTTAGATTCTATTCTTGTTGTTAATTTGCTTTGCTTTTCTTTTGTACCTTCCAAGTGTTTGATAAAATGCTTGGTTGGATTTTAGTATAGATTTTGTTCCTCTTGGCTTTGGTTGAGTAATTAGTGACTCTTGAGTTATCTAATTCCTTTGTTGATTGATAAATGGAAGTTGCTAATTGATTTGAATGCCTCTAAAGCTAGTCTTTCCTTTAGGAGTTAATTAGGACTGGAGGAATCAAATTGATTCATCCACTTGACTTTCCTCCATGGTTAGAGGTTAACTAAGTGGTAGCAATGAACAATTTGTGGTCACAATTGAGGAGGATAACTAGGATAGGACTTCTAGTTCTCATATCTTGCCAAGAGCTTTGTTAGTTGTTAGTTTATTTACTTTGCCATTTATATTTCTTCTCTAAAATCTCAAAAATCCCAAAATAACTCATAACCAATAACAGGAACACTTTATTGTAATTCCTAGGGAGAACGACCCGAGGTTCAATACTTCGGTTTATAGATTTTAGGGGTTTGTTTTAGTGACAAACAATTTTTTGTATGAAAGGGTTATTGTTGGTTTAGAAACTATACTTGCAACGAGACTTCAATTGTGAAATTCTAAACCGTCAAAAATCCAATCATCAAAATAGCACCGTTGCCAGGGAATTGCAATGGTGTTATGTTATTGGATATTGTACATATGTGAACAGTGTGAATATCTTGCTTTTTTGCTTCGTTTTCTAGTTGTAGAATTTTGTTTCTCTTGTTTTCTATTAGCTTTTGAAATTTGTTTTCTCTTTTCATCATGAATTCTTACTTTGGCTATGAGTGTGATTACAACTATGTTGTAGGAAGTGGAGATTACAATGAAGAGATGTATCAAGGATGGGATAACCAAAGGTGGGAGGAGCCATATGCATATGATCAATCCTCGTGGCAACAACCTCTACCAATGCACTATGAACAAGAACTATTCTATGATGCATACAAATTAAATGGCTATGCTGAATCTCCTTGTGACTTTCAAGAACTGTAACGACCCAATTTTCAGTACGCCTAGGACACACCGGAAACTGAGTGCTACCAATTTGTCATCCTATTTATTATCTATTATTTATTATATGAGCCTGATTCGTTGTTAAAAACGTAGTTAGTTTGCGACGTACTTTTTTTTGAAAATGTTTGAATTAATAAACAGAATCATTGATAATCAATTCACAAATAATAACAGATAAAACAGTTATATACAACCACACATAAATACATCACAAGTAGTAGACAACATTTGATGATTTAACCTTTATTAGAGTATAGACTGTTAGTTAGAACACCCCTAGATATAGCTAGATAATAACTATATACATATATATACATACAACATCCCAGGCCTTGACCTGTTCAAGAAGTCCATAAGCTGGCACCCAGGCTAGTCTAGACTCTATACTCACCTAGTCCCTCTAAACTACTAAAGCGAGGGAAAGTACGTTCTAAGTCTTCAAAACTCAAGTCTGGTGGAACATCATCAAAAGGTTGAACATCATTTGTTACTCATCTGTACAATCAGACATTGCCATATGACGTCTTTCTGGTACCTCATCAAGTAGCCACACAACAGGAGTCTCGTACACAGGTTTTAGGTTAAAGTTCACGTTCAAACAGGGTGCAGACATTGGCTAGTCTCATAGTATATACATATAAATAGAAAACGAGATTCACCTTAGACTCATAAGACTACCTAGGGCGGAATCCTTTTTGGGAACAATCGTTAGCGAACTACGGAAGGGTACTCATGCTTCCATCTGAAGGGGGAGGGAGAGAGAATGGGTAAGAACTAGGGAGTTCTTAGTAGGGTCGGGGTTATTAGTTAAGTTCATTAATTATATGTTATTTGCAAATGAATAGCAAAATACAAAAAACAGTAAATAGAAGATGAAGATAAATAGAGGAAATAGAGAAAATAGAAAACAGAACACAAACAGAAGAATACAAGAAAATACAACACAAACACAGAGAATAGAATACAAACAAGAAAAGCATACATTCATACCACAATCATAACAAAAGAAATGTGCAACCAAGTATGATGCATGTCTAGCCCTAGCGTAGGTAATGAGCTCATTTGTCAGTTTCTACCCGCTCCCGACGTAACCCATCATTACCAGCCGGATATGGCTTTCCTGTTGGCTATACCCCTGTGTACAGGAAATAACCCCTCTACCACCACAGGGTCCACTGCACGCAGGAAATAACACGTCTGCCACTGCAGGGATGTATGCCGATACACTTTCTGTATACAGGAAATAACCCCTCTGCCACTACAGAAATGGAACAGGTGGTCACGATACTTCTGTAGCAGGAAATAACCCCTTTGTCTTACAGAAATAAAATATGGATCTGTACTGCAAGAAAGCGTGTCTCAGTGGTCGCACCATCATCCATCTGACTGCCACAATGTAGCAGATGAACATATAGATATCTCTGGGGTTACCTTAATGCAACAAATGACCTCTTAATAGGTCCTCTGCTCTTTATCATATTACTCTCTTCTCTTTGTCTCTTTATTCTGCTCTGTTTATTCTTTTCTCTACGCTTCTTTATTCTGCTTTCTCTGTTTAACTTATGTATTTAAAGCTTATATAAATTTCGGTATGATTAGTTAGCTGATGAGCGGATAATTTATTCGCTTTTTGTCATTGTTTTTAGGTAGTTTTTAGTAAGTTCAAGCTACTTTTAGGGATGTTTTCATTAGTTTTTATGTTAAATTCACATTTCTGGACTTTACTATGTGTTTGTGTGTTTTTCTGTGATTTTAGGTAATTTCTGGCTGAAATTGAGGGACTTGAGCAAAACTCTAATAGGAGGCTGACAAAGGACTGCTGATGCTGTTGGAATCTGACCTCCCTGCACTCGAAATGGATTTTCTAGAGCTACAGAACTCCAAATGGCGCGCTCTTAATGGCGTTGGAAAGTAGACATCCAGAGCTTTCCAGATATTTATAATAGTCCATACATTATTTGGGAATTAATAACGTAAACTGGCGCTCAACGCCAGTTCCATGTTGCTGTATGGAGTAAAACGCTAGAAACACATCACGACCCGGAGTTGAATGCCCAAAACACGTTACAACTTGGCGTTCAACTCCAATAAAATCCTCAACTCGTGGATAGACCAAGCTCAGCCCAAACATACACCAAGTGGGCCCCAGAAGTGGATTTATGCATCAATTACTTACTCATGTAAACCCTAGTAGCTAGTTTGTTATAAATAGGACTTTTTACTAGTGTATTAGACATCTCTGGACGCCTAGTCCTTAGACCATGGGGGCTGGCCATTCGGCCATGCCTGAACCTTTCACTTATGTATTTTCAACGGTGGAGTTTCTACACACCATAGATTAAGGGTGTGGAGCTCTGCTGTACCTCAAGTTTCAACCTGATTAAGAGTGTGGCATTAGTGACAGACGCAAAAGAATCAAGGGATTCTATTCCAACCTGATTGAGAACCAACAGATGATTAGCCATGCTGTGACAGAGCATAGGACCATTTTCACTGAGAGGATGGGATGTAGCCATTGACAACGGTGATGCCCTACATACAGCTTGCCATGGAAAGGAGTAAGAAGAAATTGGATGAATGTAATAAGAAAGTAGAGATTCATGAGGAGCACAGCATCTCCATATGCCTATCTGAAATTCCCACTATTGATTCACATAAGTATTTCTATCCTATTTTATTTTCTGTTTATTATTAATTTTTCGAACTTATCATAAACCAATTTAATCTGCCTAACTGAGATTTACAAGGTGACCATAGCTTGCTTTATACCAACAATCTCCCTGGGATCGACCCTTACTCACGTAAGGTATTACCTGGACGACCCAGTGCACTTGTTGGTTAGTTGAACGGAGTTGTGAGATTCTCTAACAGTGCCTGTAACTCTTTTGGTCCAACAACAACACTAAGCTGTTAGTGCATTACCAAGGATTATTAAGATCCCAATTCATCATACCATGATCTCTTTGGGGTATTCTTGATAGAGCCAATATTTAAATTTCATACAAGTACAAAGAGACCAACTTTGAGGATCGCAATTTCATGCACCAAGTTTTTGGCGCCATTGCCGGGGATTGTTCGAGTATGGACAACTGACGGTTCATCTTGTAGCTCAGATTAGGTAATTTTCTTTTCAAAAAGATTTCAAAAATCTTTCAAAAATATTTTTTTATTATTATTTTCGTTTTTCTAAAGTATAATTTTGAAAAAAAATAATAAAAATACAAAAAAAATCATAAAATCATAAAAAAACCAAAAATATTTTGTGTTTCTTGTTTGAGTCTTGAGTCAATTTTTAAGTTTGGTGTCAATTGCATGCTTTAAAAAATTTTTTCTTGCATTTTTCGAAAATTCATGCATTCATAGTGTTCTTCATGATCTTCAAGATATTCTTGGTAAATCCTCTTGTTTGATCTTGATGATTTCTTGTTTTGTGTTGTTTGTTGTTTTTCATATGCATTTTTCGTTTGTTAGAGTCCATGCATTAAAGATTTCTAAGTTTGGTGTCTTGTATGTTTTCTTTGCATCAAAAATTTTTCAAAATTATGTTCTTGATGTTCATCATGATCTTCAAAGTGTTCTTGGTGTTCATGTTGACATTCATAGTGTTCTTGCATGCATCATGAGTTTTGATTCATAATTTTCATGTTGTGAGTCATTTTTGTTGTTTTTCTCTCTCATCATTAAAAATTCAAAAAAATCAAAAAATATCTTTTCCTTATTTCTCTCCAAATTTTCGAAATTTTGGGTTGACTTGGTCAAAATTTTTTAAAAATTAGTTGTTTCTTACAAGTCAAGTCAAATTTTCAATTTTAAAAATCTTATCTTTTCAAGATCTTTTTCAAAAATCATATCTTTTCCATTTTTTCCTTTTTTTTGAAAATTTCAAAAATCTTTTTCAAATTATTTTCAAAATCTTTTTCTTATCTTTTACATCATATTTTCGAAAATTAGCTAACAATTTATGTGATTGATTCAAAAATTTGAAGTTTGTTACTTTCTTGTTAAGAAAGGTTCAATCTTTAAAATTGTAGAATCCTATCTTTTAGTTTCTTGTTAGTTAAGTAATTAATTTTAATTTTAAAAATTAAATCTTTTTCAAAACTAATTTCAATCATATCTTTTTAAAACCATATCTTTTAAAATCATATATTTTCAAAAAAATATCTTTTTAATCTTATCTTTTCAAAAATCATATCTTTTTATCATATCTTTTTATCGTATCTTTTATATCATATCTTTTTCAAAATTTTATCTTTTTCAAAAATTTGATTTTAAAACATCTTATCTAACTTCTTATCTTCTTATCTTTTCAAATTTGATTTTAATATCTTTTTCAACTAACTAATTAACTTTTTGTTTGTTTCTTATCTTTTTCAAAACCACCTAACTACTTTTCCCTCTCTAATTTTCGAAAATACCTCCCTCTTTTTCAAAAATTCTTTTTAATTAACTAATTGTTTCAAATTTTAATTTTAATTTTAATTCATCTTTAATTTTCAAAATTACTAACTCCTTTTCATAAATATTTTCGAAAATCCCTCTCTCATCTTCTTCTATTTATTTATTTATTTACTAACACTTCTCTTCATCTCTTATCACCTCCCCTATCCTTACTCTTTATACAGACTATTCATCCCTCTCCTTCCATTATCCCCTTTCTTTTTCTACTAATAATAAGGATCCTCCTTAGTGTGACATAGAGGATTTCTCTTCCTTTTCTTTTCCTCTTCTCTTTCATATGAGCAGGAACAAGGAAAAAGGCACTCTTGTTGAAGCTGATCCTGAACCTGAAAAGACTCTGAAGAGGAAGTCAAGAGAAACTAAAATCAACAATTCAGAGAAACCTAAAAAAAAAAAGAAAAAAAAAAAGAGAAAAGGGAAGACAAAAGGCTTCCACCTCCAAGTCATGGGAGATGGAGATATTCATTTCAAGGGTCCATAACTCAGTAGAAGAGCATTTGACTGCACATCAAGAGAGCATGAGAAATTCCCTCATCAAGAAATCCCTGAGATACCTCAGGGGATACATGTTCCTCTACATAATTATTGGAAGCAACTAAGGGTAGAAACACCAAAATCACTAGGGATCATGCAACAGAAGCAAGGAAGAGACATAAAGGAGCTCAAAAAGCACCATTGGTTCTTCTTGAGGGCGCCACCCTCACTAAGGTGGACTCATTCCTTGTTCTTATTTCTCTGCTTTTTCGGTTTTTATCCTTCATGTCTATCTATATTTTGTGTCTCTACTTCATGATCATTAGTATGTAGTAACTATGTCTTAAAGCTATGAATAATTTCTATAAATCCTTCACCTCTCTTAAATAAAAAAATATTTACTGAATTTAATTTAATTATATTGATGTGGTTACAATACTTTTTATTTTCTGAATGAATGCTTGAACAGTGCATATTTTTTATCTTGTTGTTTATGAATGTTAAAATTGTTGGCTCTTGAAAGAATGATGAACAAAGAGAAATGTTATTGATGATTTGAAAAATCATACAATTGATTCTTGAAGCAAGAAAAAGCAGTGAAAAAGCAAAAGCTTGCGAAAAAAATGGCGAAAAAAATTAGAAAGAAAAAGAAAAAGCAAGCAGAAAAAGCCAATAGCCCTTAAAACCAAAAGGCAAGGGTAAAAAGGATCCAAGGCTTTGAGCATCAATGGATAGGAGGGCCCAAGGAAATAAAATCCAGGCCTAAGCGGCTAAATTAAGCTGTCCCTAACCATGTGCTTGTGTCATGAAGGTCCAAGTGAAAAGCTTGAGACTGAGTAGTTAAAGTCGTGATCCAAAGCAAAAAGAGTGTGCTTAAGAGCTCTGGACACCTCTAACTGGGGACTCTAGCAAAGCTGAGTCACAATCTGAAAAGGTTCACCCAGTCATGTGTCTGTGGCATTTATGTATCCGGTGGTAATATTGGAAAACAAAGTGCTTAGGGCCACGGCCAAGACTCATAAGTAGCTGTGTTCAAGAATCAACATACTTAACTAGGAGAATCAATAACACTATCCAAAATTCTAAGTTCCTAGAGAAGCCAATCATTCTAAACTTCAAAGGAAAAAGTGAGATGCCAAAACTGTTCAGAAGCAAAAAGCTACAAGTCCCACTCATCTAATTATAATTAATATTCATTGATATTCTGGAATTTATAGTATATTCTCTTCTTTTTATCCTAATTGATTTTCAGTTGCTTGAGGACAAGCAACAATTTAAGTTTGGTGTTGTGATGAGCGGATAATTTATACGCTTTTTGGCATTGTTTTTAGGTAGTTTTTAGTAAGTTCAAGCTACCTTTAGGGATGTTTTCATTAGTTTTTATGTTAAATTCACATTTCTGGACTTTACTATGTGTTTGTGTGTTTTTCTGTGATTTTAGGTAATTTCTGGCTGAAATTGAGGGACTTGAGCAAAACTCTGATAGGAGGCTGACAAAGGACTGCTGATGCTGTTGGAATCTGACCTCCCTGCACTCGAAATGATTTTCTGGAGCTACAAAACTCCAAATGGAGCGCTCTCAATGGCGTTGGAAAGTAGACATCCAGAACTTTCCAGAAATATATAATAGTCCATACTTTATTTGGGAATTGATGACGTAAATTGGCGCTCAACGCCAGTTTCATGTTGCTGTCTGGAGTAAAACGCCAGAAACACGTCACGACCCGGAGTTGAACGCCCAAAACATGTTACAACTTGGCGTTCACCTCCAATAAAAGTCTCAGCTCGTGGATAGACCAAGCTCAGCCCAAACATACACCAAGTGGGCCCCGGAAGTGGATTATGCATCAATTACTTACTCATGTAAACCCTAGTAGCTAGTTTATTATAAATAGGACTTTTTACTAGTGTATCAGACATCTCTGGACGCCTAGTCCTTAGACTATGGGGGCTGGCCATTCGGCCATGCCTGAACCTTTCACTTATGTATTTTCAACGGTGGAGTTTCTACACACCATAGATTAAGGGTGTGGAGCTCTGCTGTACCTCAAGTTTCAATACAATTACTATTATTTTCTATTCAATTCCTTTTTAGTCCTATTCTAAGAAATTCGTTGCACTTCAACTTGATGAATGTGATGATCCGTGACACTCATCATCATTCTTACCTATGAACGCGCGTGACTGACAACCACTTCCGTTCTACCTTAGGCCGGGCGCATATCTCTTAGATTCCCCAACAGAATCTTCGTGGTATAAGCTAGATAGATGGTGGAATTCATGGGAATCCGGAAAGTCTAACCTTGTCTGTGGTATTCCGAGTAGGATTCCAGAAATCCGGAAAGTATAACCTTGTCTGTGGTATTCCGAGTAGGATTCCGGGATTGAATGACTGTGACGAGCTTCAAACTCCTGAAGGCTGGGCGTTAGTGACAGACGCAAAAGAATCAAGGGATTCTATTCCAACCTGATTGAGAACCAACAGATGATTAGCTGTGCTGTGACAGAGCATAGGACCATTTTCACTGAGAGGATGGGATGTAGCCTTTGACAACGGTGATGCCCTACATACAGCTTTCCATGGAAAGGAGTATGAAGAAATTGGATGAATGTAATAAGAAAGTAGAGATTCAAGAGGAGCACAGCATCTCCATACGCCTATCTGAAATTCCCACTATTGATTCACATAAGTATTTCTATCCCATTTTATTTTCTGTTTATTATTAATTTTCGAACTTATCATAAACCAATTTAATCTGCCTAACTGAGATTTACAAGGTGACCATAGCTTGCTTCATACCAACAATCTCCGTGGGATCGACCCTTACTCACGTAAGGTATTACTTGGACGACCCAGTGCACTTGCTGGTTAGTTGAACGGAGTTGTGAGATTCTCTAACAGTGCCTGTAACTCTTTTGGTCCAACAACAACACTAAGTTGTTAGTGCCATTACCAGGGATTATTAAGATCCCAATTCATCATACCATGATCTCTTTGGGGTATTCTTGATAGAGCCAATATTTAAATTTAATACAAGTACAAAGAGACCAACTTTGAGGATCACAATTTCGTGCACCATTAGCCTGCCCCAAGTATAGTTTCATTAAGTCTATACTAAAACAGTTTAACTTTTCATATAATACCTAATCCAATTCGCAATTCAAAGACTAACTATGTTGCCCTAGTTCGTTCGCTAGTCTCTGTCTGTTTTTCTGTCATTAATACTTTACAGACTTTTACTTCGATTTTTATCTTTTCTTCAATTTTTTATCTCTTATTTATCTTTGCCTCACTAATATGTTCTTACCTCTCCCTAAGTGTCTTATGAATGTAATTATGATATCATGCGCTTAAAGCTGTCTTTCTAAAACTTTTACAGAAAACTGACTTTTCCGCATTTTTTTATTATTTTTATTAAAATATTATTTTTAATTAAATATTATTATTTAATATTTTATTATTATTTATTATTTTATTATTAATTTTAGAAAATTACCTTGCCTTTACCTTTTCACTTTCAAAATTAACTTTTTACCCCGGTAACTTTTAATATTTCTACTTTAACCACCCTAACTTTCAGAAATTACTAAATAACCCCTTAAACACCAAAAAATTTACTTCCTTGCCCTTTTAAGGATCTAAAACCTGTTCTTCACTGTTCTTTATCACACTCAAAGTGTTCTTCGTGTTCTTCATAAATTCTTCAGATTCTTTCTCTGTTTTTACCCGTTTTTCAGTCTTTTCAGCAACCGACTTTTACCATAATTCATAATAAATTAGCAGCCACTAAAACCCCATCTTTTCAACATGATATTAACACAAACTGAACCTCAATTTAGGCCTAGGATTTTGTTTTCCCAGCTGCTCCAAGAACATGAACTTAAAGCTTGAATTTCATCAAATTTCATCAAAATGTTACCAAATTTTCACCAAGAATCAATCATATATGCAACAAATTTTTAGCACAGCCAAATTATAAAACATTCACACAAATCGAACACAAATAATAAAGATTAATTTCGTGACACCCTACCTGGTTTGCTGCTCCTAATTCAGTTAAACTTGCAGGTGGTCCGTAAGCACTTTTTCCTCCTAAATCACATCAAGAACAACTTTAAATCCCAAAACCCTAAACTAACCAAATCTCCCTCAGCACGTTAGGAAGTGATTTCTAACCGTAGACTTGCTGGAAAGTCACGTTTCTTGGCCCTCAAGTCAAGTTAAGCATGATTCCTAAGGAAGAACATCAAGAAAACACATATTTAGGCATGTTTCCTTGAAATTGAATCAAAAGAGAGATGGTGCAGCCAACTCACATTGATTCAAGCCTTGATAAGTAATATGATCATGTAGAGAAAGAAGAGAGGATCATTTTGGTCGGATTGGAATTTTGATTTGAGTTTTAGTTCAGCAGAAATCAAGCTTTGAAGATTTGGAACTAAGAAATTTTCTCTCTTTTTCTCTCTACCTATTTTCGGCCAAAGGGAGTAAATGACCAGCCTTGGAGTGTCTTGGGGTGTAGGGTGAGTTGTGATTAGTTGGCTTGGAGGTGGATTAAAAAAATATTAAAATATCTCAGGTGTATAACTACTAAAACTAGATATATCAGAACACTTGTAAATGACACTAGTAACATATTTTTTGTGAGAATAAAACATGTATAATGACGCCTTAGCATTGCTAAAGTTATTAGAGAGTGCTGGTGCTAAGCTGCACCAGTAAACTGTGAACCCGGTTAAACCGACTTCCTATTTTAACTAAAACAGACCAGGTAACCTTATAATATCATTCAAGAAGCTTCTAATACTAATATAATGATAATATTATCCTATTATCTCTCTTCTCTCTTGAATCGAGTCCGGTTTGTCAAACTAAGACTAGTTACGAAAAACTGGATCAAAACTCCTGACCGATACGGTTCAAAAACTATGTTCTTCGTGACTGCGTTATCGAGCTTGCCTCAGAAAAGGTTCTAACTTAAAGATGGCATAATGACAATGAGGATTGAGATACTTGATGATATATCATACCTTCTCCCCTTATTGATCCTCCGGAGTTCTCCGTACTTTTAGAAAAGATCTCGCGTACTCGAAAACTGGGGTTGTTACAAGAACCACCACCATATGCCTATGAGCCATATCCTCAACATAGCCCTCGACCATACTCACAAGCCCCTTTCCACCAATGATGCCAAGCATCTAGGCCAGTTTCACTGACCTTTTCTTTACTGTTTTAGGATAGTTTCATGCATTTTCCTAGTGAATATGGCAAGTTTTGGGTGAAAATACACTTACACCTTCATTTAAGCAACTATTGTGAATTTTGCATGATTTCATGAGATTTTTGCCAGAATTGCATGATAATTTGATGATGCATAATCTCATGACTTTGGCTAGAGCTTTGATGCACTTTAATTGCTTGATTTCAGGACAAATGAAGCATGGAAGAACCACGTTAGCATTCATGTTAACTTAGTTAATGTGACTACTAATGTGGGATGGCAAAGAGCTTGCAACGTTAATGAGAAAAGCGATCACCAATAACGCCTGCGAAGCCATTCATAGCTTACGTTAAGAGCCACGTTAACTAAGTTAACGTGGTACTTAATGTAGAAGAAAAAGAAGACTACACGTTAACGAGAAACATGAACTCCAATAACATTTCTCCTCAACGTTAGTGGTAAAAGTGAACACCACTAACGTTGGGAAACTAGGCAATGCCCCACGTTAAGAGTCACGTTAACTTAATTAACGTGAACTCCAACGTGGAAGAGGATCAACAATGCTAACGTTAGTGACACTCACTTTTGTCACTAACGTTGGATCATTAGCATTGCCTACGTTAACTCTCACGTTAAGATTGTTAACGTGAAAGTTAACGTGGAGTTGAATTCAAAGAACCAATGTTAGTGACACTCACTTTTGTCACTAACGTTGGGAGATGGCTTCATTACTACGTTAAGAGCCATGTTAACTTAGTTAACGTGGGTTCTAACATAGGGACGTAAGGCAATTTGAGCGTTAGTGACAAAGGTGAGTGTCACTAATGCTCTCGAAGGTGATAGATACCTACGTTAAGAGCTACGTTAGCCAAGCTAACGTGAGATCTAACGTAGGGGCAAAGAGGCAAGCAACGTTAATGGGAAAAGTGATTCCCATTAACGTTTGCGAAAAGGTGCACAAGCCAATGTTAATGGGAAAAGTGAGTCCCATTAATGTTGGCCAAGGATTGAGTAAAAAACGTTAGTATTCACGTTAAGATTACTAACGTTGGAATTAACGTGGGTATATAAGGGTGGAACATTAGTGGAAAAAGTGAATGCCACTAACGTTCTCGCATCCAAAATGTTACTCAACGTTAATCTCACTAAATGCCCAAGCCTAATTCATATTTCTATGCAAGCTGGGCCCACTAAAGATGAGAATTGATTCAACTCAAGGTCCAGAGCCCACATCCAAGACTTGAAGAACTCACTAGAAGATCATGAGGAGTAGTATATATAGGAGTAGTTTTGAACTAGAGAGAAGCTTAGCACTTTTGGGAACTACTCTCTGCATATTTACTTTTCTGTACTTCTAGCATGGATTCTTCTTTTCTGCCATTTTTCATTCCTACAACTATGAACAACTAACCCCTTTCATTGGGTTAGGGAGCTCTGTTGTAATTTGATGGATCAATTATAGTTTTCATTCTTCTTCTTCTTTCTTTTCTCTTGATCTTACTAGAAAGCTTTTGATCTTAATTCAATTGGTTAGTTGTCTTGGAAAAGAAACTCTCCATAATTGGATCTCATTTGAACCTTAGAAAAGGGATGAGTAAATCATGCTAGAAATGCTTTCTCATGTTAGACCAAATTGGGGTTTGGTTGGATATTGTGACATTTAATCCTCCCAACACTTTGATTTGGAAATACATGTGGTATAATCAGTGACCACACTTTCATCTCTTCCCATGAGCAATTAAATCAAGGAATTGGGAAATTGTTCAAGCTTAGAGAGATTGGATTGCCAAGGAATTGGTATCCAATCACTTAAGATTGCCAAGGAGATTAATGAATGCATTGATTGAGGAAGAGATGAGAATGAACTTGATCCAGAGAATGCAATATCTCCTAAACCCAATGATCTCCCCATTTCTGATCTTACCCATTCTATTTACTTTCTACCATTTAAATTCCTATTTATTATCCCAACTCCCCATTTAAGATTCTGCACTTTAATTTCTATTATTTACTTTCTAGTCATTTAAATTTATGCATCTCAATCTTAATTCTATTTAGCTCAACTAGCATATTATTCTAACTAAAAATTGCTTGAGCAATCAATCCCTGTGGGATTCGACCTCACTCTATTGTGAGTTTTACTTGACGACAATTCGGTATACTTGCCGAAGGGAAATTTGTTAAGAGACAAGTTTTCATGCATCAAGTTTATGGCGCCGTTGCCGGGGATTGATTTTGAATCAACAATGATTAAGTTAGAAAATCACTAGATTGAGCATTTTTTTTATTTTGTTATTCGTTTTTTTATTATTCAGTCAATTTACCTTAGTTTGTTTTTAATTTCTTCCTCATCCCCTATACCCTCTCTATTTTCTGTTCTCTTTTTCTTAGTTGATCATAATTCAGCTCACTAACCCACTATCTGTTTGATAAATTGCATCACTCACACTAACAATTACTCTAACAAGAATAGTCTTCACTATACCTCCTGTTGTGCAATCTATTTGTTGTATGACAGGGAGAAGAGAAGGAGTCTCAACATCCTTTGATTCAGAACCTAAAAGAATCCTTTGGAGGCTAAGAAGGGAGGCAAGAGGAAAAAGGATTATTGGTGCTGAGGAAGAGGAAGAATACTTTGAACCCAACATGGAAGAGAATTTGGAGAACAATCATGAAGAAGAAGCTCATAATCATGCCAGAGAAGGCCATGCAAACCGGGCTGGGCAAGAAAGGAGGGTCTTAGGATCCTATATCAATCCTAATCCAGGAAACTGTGGAAGCAGCATTCAGAAGCCCACCATACATGCCAACAATTTCAAGCTAAAACCTCAGCTCATCACCCTTGTGCAGAATAATTGCTCATTTGGAGGAGGTGCTCAAGAAGATCCTAATCAACACTTGACCACCTTCTTGAGGATTTGTGACACAGTGAAGTCCAATGGAGTCCACCCGGATGTCTATAGGTTGCTCTTGTTCCCTTTTTCACTCAGGGACAAGGCATCCAAATGGCTTGAATCCTTCCCAAAAGAAAGCTTAACTAATTGGGAAGACGTGGTAAACAAGTTTTTATCAAGATTTTATCCCCCTCAAAGGATCAATAGGCTAAGAACTGAGGTACAGACTTTTAGACAACAAGATGGTGAGACACTTTATGAAGCATGGGAGAGATTCAAAGACTTGACAAGGAGATGCCCACCAGAGATGTTTAATGAGTGGGTTCAACTTCACATCTTCTATGAAGGTCTTTCCTATGAGTCAAAGAAGGTTGTGGATCATTCATCAGAAGGCTCTTTAAACAAGAAGGAAATCATTGAAGAAGCCATAGATGTCATTGAAACAGTTGCTGAGAATGACTACTTCTATGCCTTTGAAAGAAGTAACACTAGAGGAGTAATGGAGCTGAACCACATGGATGCACTGTTAGCCCAAAACAAGATGATCACCAAGTAGCTAGCAGATCTTATCAAGAAGGTGGAAGAGAACCAAGTTGCAGCAGCCATCACCTCATCACCAGCTCAAGAAGGAGTAAACATATGAGAAGAAGGTGACTGGGAGCAAGCCAACTATGTGGGAAACTCACCTAGACAAGTCCATGATCCATACTCCAAAACTTACAACTCTGGATGGAGAAATCACCCCAACTTTAGATGGGGAAATCAACAAGACCAAGGGCAAGATTAGAGACGCCCCAACTTCAATTTCAACAACAATGCTACTCATCAAAACACCTCACAGAGATACTATCAACATCCATCTAACCAACCTTCTCAACTACCTAATCTCAACCCATCATCATTAACAGATGATAGGCTTTCAAAGATTGAGGCTCTATGATGAGCGGATAATTTGTACGCTTTTTGGCATTATTTTTAGTATGTTTTTAGTATGATCTAGTTAGTTTTTAGTATATTTTTATTAGTTTTTAGTCAAAATTCACTTTTCTGGACTTTACTATGAGTTTGTGTGTTTTTCTGTGATTTCAGGTATTTTCTGGCTGAAATTGAGGGACCTGAGCAAAGATCTGATTCAGAGACTGAAAAGGACTGCAGATGCTGTTGGATTCTGACCTCTCTGCACTCGAAGATACTTGCTATCAATTAATGATTTGATTCAACATTTCAAGTATGTTGCCTTTTCTGTTGAGAAAGGTTTAATGTTTGGATCATATCTTTTCTTGATATCCAAGTCATTATTTTTTAAAATCAAATCTTTTTAAAATGTTTTTCAAATCATATCTTCTCACATCCTTCTATTTATGGACTAACACTATTCCTTAATGCAAAATTCGAACTCCATCTTCTTTGATAAGTTCGAATTTTCTACTTCTGCCTTCCATTTTTCTTTTCCTCTGACACCTCAAAGAATCTCTATACTGTGACATAGAGGATTCCATATTTCCTTGTTCTCTTCTCTTTTTTATGAGCAGGAGCAAAGACAAAAGCATTCTTGTTGAGGCTGACCCTGAACCTGAAAGGACCTTAAAGCGAAAGCTAAGAGAAGCTAAGGCACAAATCTCTGTAGAGGACCTAACAGAAATCTTCAAAGAAAAAGAACCCATGGCAGCCGAAAATAACAACAATGCTAACAATGCAAGGAAGGTGCTGGGTGACTTTACTGCACCTACTCCCGACTTCTATGGGAGAAGCATTTCTATCCCTGCCATTAGAGCAAACAACTTTGAGCTTAAGCCTCAATTAGTTTCTCTAATGCAACAGAATTGCAAGTTCCATGGACTTCCATTGGAAGATCCTCATCAGTTTTTAGCTGAATTCTTGCAATTCTGTGACACTGTCAAGACTAATGGGGTTGACCCTGAGGTCTACAGACTTATGCTATTCCCTTTTGCTATAAGAGACAGAGCTAGAACATGGTTGGACTCTCAACCTAAAGAAAGCCTGGACTCTTGGGAAAAGCTAGTCAATGCCTTCTTGGCAAAGTTCTTTCCACCTCAAAAATTGAGTAAGCTTAGAGTGGAAGTCCAAACCTTCAGACAGAAGGAAGGAGAATCCCTCTATGAAGCTTGGGAAAGATACAAACAATTAATCAGAAAGTGTCCCTCTGACATGCTTTCTGAATGGAGCATCATAGGTATTTTCTATGATGGTCTCTCTGAACTGTCCAAGATGTCTTTGGATAGCTCTGCTGGAGGCTCTCTTCATCTGAAGAAGACGCCTACTGAAGCTCAAGAACTGATTGAAATGGTTGCAAATAACCAATTCATGTACACTTCTGAAAGAAATCCTGTGAACACTGGTACTAGTCAGAAGAAAGGAGTTCTTGAGATTGACACTCTGAATGCCATATTGGCTCAGAACAAAATATTGACTCAACAAGTCAATATGATTTCTCAAAGTCTGTCTGGAATGCAAAATGCACCAAGCAGTACTAAGGAAGCTTCATCTGAGGAAGAAGCTTATGATCCTGAGAATCCTTCAATGGAAGAGGTGAATTACATGGGAGAACCCTATGGAAACACCTATAATCCTTTATGGAGGAATCATCCAAATCTTTCATGGAAGGATCAACAGAGACCTCAACAAGGTTTCAACAACAGTAATAGTGGAAGAAACAGGTTTAGCAATAGCAAGCCTTTTCCATTATCTTCTCAGCAACAGACAGAGAGTTCTAAGCAGAATAACTCTGACTTAGCAACCATGGTCTCTGATCTAATCAAAACCACTCAAAGTTTCATGACTGAAACAAGGTCCTCCATTAAAAATTTGGAAGGACAAGTGGGTCAGCTGATACGTAAAAATTTAGATTTCACGTGCAACCGGCAAGTATACCGGGTCGTATCAAGTAATAAAACTCACAAAGAGTGAGGTCGATCCCACGGAGATTGGTAGATTAAGCAACTTTAGTTAAATGGTAGATTTAGTCAAGCGAACATAGTTTTGATTTCATGAGCATTTTGATTTTTGAACATAGTTGCAAGAATTTAAATGGCAAAGAGTGTAAAGAACTAAGAGAAAGAAATAAAGGGAAAGTAAATAACGGAAACTTAAAGTGCAAGAAACTTAAATGACATCAAAAGTAAATTGCAATAAAATAAAGTGCTGAATTCTAAAGAGCAAAATAGTAAATAGCAAGAAATAAAGAAACAGAATGTAAATGACAAGAATAATAAATTGCAAGAATGTAAAAGGGAATTGGGTAATGGGTATTCAAGCACTAAGAGCAAAAGAAATGAGAATTAATGATAGAGAGGATCATTAGGGATCAGAGATGCAAGTTTTCATGAATTGATGTTAGTCAAATCCTTCTCAATCATGGGTACAGATCCATGGCAAGTGGGTGATTGAATCCCAATCTCTTGGTGATTCAATCTCTCTCAACATAACCAATTGCCACTCTCGTGATCTAATTGTTCATGAGAAGAGATGAAGCTCAAATCTAATCCAGCCACACAATTCCAATAATCTCAACCAAGGAGAGTTACATCTCACATACTAACCGAGGTATATTGATTAAAGGAATCATGAAAGGATGAACTCTAAACTGAATTATGTGGCTCATTCCTCAAATGCACCACATAATTCATATAGATTAACCCCTCTCTCGATGGTGGTTGAATCTTTGAAGATCAAGAATTCCCTCTTTAGATCAACCACTAGAATTGAGGAGGAGAAGATGAGTTCACCAATTCATTCCAACAAGCAGAGCTCTTCCCCCTAATGAAAGTGGGGTTTAGTGAGTCATTGCTCCAATTTCAACAACAATTGCCATAAATCAAAATTTAAACTAAATTGCAAAGAAGGATGAAGAAGAATAATGAAATGCTTAAAGCTTAAGAGATGAAGAAGAGAAGTTCCAAGAAGAACCAAGAATGCTCTCCGGGTATCCTCCCGGAAGTGCTCAAGAGTTCTCAAGTAAAAGTACTACAAGTATGAAAAAGTTCTAAGTGTCAAAAAGTGTAAAAAAAGTCCTCTACAAGTACACCAATCTCTTCTATTTATACTACTCCTAAAACTTCTTCAGAGATCTTCAATTTGGGCTAGCAATGTGGGCTTTCTCATTGTTGAATTCTTGGTTCAATTGAAGAAGTTGCTGGCCTTTGTGAGGAATAGGGGAAGCAGAGCAAGTTGGCAACCATTCTGGCCCATTGAGGGGCGTTATTCGCAATAACGCTGGCCTTAATGCACGTTGGCAACGTGCATCACAATTTCCTGGAAGTGAAGTTTGAGACTTGGGCGTTGCTAGCCCAAGTTGTTGCTAACAACTTGCTTTTCCCCTTCTTGGCTCTATTTTCATGCTAAATGTAGCCCAGAATTTGAGTGTCAACCTTCTGCTTCAATATGGACTATTATACATTATTGGAAATCTCTTGAAGCCTATTTTCCAATGCCACTGGAATCACCTCAATTGGACTTTCCTAGCTCAAGTTATGCTTCCTCAAAGAAGGTAAGGTTAAGCTGCCAAGTTGTTGCCAAAAACGCACCTTCACTCCCAAGTTGGCAACGTGCTCGTGCCTAGCCTCCCAAGGCAGGGGCTTGGGGCTGGCGTTGTTGCAAAACACGCCCCCTTTCTAGCACGTTGGCAACGTGCTCGTGCCCCCCTCCAGGGCTCATCTCTAGCCTTCTTGAATTTCACTTCATGTTCTTGTTTTTAGGGCCTAAAGATGACTCTGGTTTGGCTTCAATTTTTTGCTCCACCATAGACTATCATATATGGTTGGAAAGCTCTGAATGTTAGCCTTCCAACGCAACTGGAAGCACTCAATTTGGATCTCTGTAGCTCAAGATATCTTCCATTGAAGGGGACATGGTCAGGCTGTCTTGTTGGAGTTGTTATGGATAACGCCCCTATATTCCAAGTTGGCAACGTGCCCGTGCCTAGCCTCCCAAAGCAGGGAAATGAGGCTGGCGTTGTTGATGAACACTCCTTCTCTTCAGCACGTTGGCAACGTGCTCGAGCCTTTCTCAAGGCTCCATGTTTTCTTCCTGGCGTTGGCAACGTGCATGGCATGGCTTATGGGCGTTGGCAACGTGCATGGCACGGCTCATGGGCGTTGGCAACTTGATTGGTGCCCTTCCTGGCGTTGGCAACGTGCATGGCATGGCTTATGGGCGTTGGCAACGTGCATGGCACGGCTCATGGGCGTTGGCAACTTGATTGGTGCCCTTCCTGGCGTTGGCAACGTGCATGGCACGGCTTGTGGGCGTTGGCAACTTGGTTGGCACGGCTCATGGGCGTTGGCAACTTGATTGGTGCCCTTCCTGGCGTTGGCAACGTGCATGGCACGGCTTGTGGGCGTTGGCAACTTGGTTGGCACCAAGACTTGGTGCCTAGCCAAGCAACCATTCCTGGCGTTGTTGCCAAACACGCCCATGGTTCCTAGCTCAACAACGTGCTCGAGCTCCCCTTTGGTGCCAAAATTGCTTGCTACGTTGCCAAGGAACACGCCTTCGTAACTTGGCATTGGCAACGTGCATCTCATTTTCCTGGGCCAAGTTTGCTTGTGTGGCGTTGCCTAGGGACACGCCTATGGTTCCTGGCGTTGGCAACGCCCTCGAGCTCCTCTTCAAGGCTCCATTTGTTGCTTGGCGTTGCCTTGAATAACGCCTATGGTTCCTGGCGTTGGCAACGCCAGCTTCTTCCCCTCTTGGGCCAAGCTCACTCATGTGCGTTGCCTTGAGACACGCCAATAGTTCTTGGCGTTGGCAACGCCCTCGAAACTCCTTCATAGCCCAAGTTCCTTGCTTGTGTGCGTTTCCCATAACAACTCACTCCTTCCTCCAAGTTGGCAACACCAACATTTGCTCTCCAGGGCTGCCTTGGTGTTGCCTTCAACAACGCACCCTCTTCTCCAAGTTGGCAACGCCAACTTATGTTCTTCCAATGCTGCCAAGCTTGCTTCACAAATTGGCGTTGGCAACGCCCTTCTAGAGTTGGCAACGCCCAAATTTGCTTCTCCAGGGCTGCCTGGCGTTGCCTTCAACAACGCCCCCTTTCTTCAAGTTGGCAACGCCAACTTTTGTTCTTCAAGGTTGCCTGGCGTTGTTCATAAGAACGCACCCTATTCCCAAGTTGGCAACGCCAACTTCTTCTTCTTGATTGCCCAGCTTGCATCATTCTTGCTTCCATGCTTCCTTGTTTCATCACCTATCATCAACAAAGGAAATAGCTTCAAAGTCTTACCAATTCATACAATAAATTTCATGAGATTCATTCATACTCATTCATATATGTATTCTTTAAATCATTTGCATGAATTTTGCTAGAATCAACATGTTCCTTGGTGTTCTCATGCATGAAGATAAAACTCATAAAAGGACTTGTTTATTTAGAGAAAATGAGTGAGATACTCTTCTTGGTGTGTGCTTGGGCTGAGCATTGAAGAATTTTCGTGTAGATACTCTTCTTGGAGTTAAACGCCAGCTTTGGTGCCAGTTTGGGCGTTTAACTCCCATCCTTGTGCCAGTTCCGGCGTTTAACGCTGGGAATTCTGATGGTGACTTTGAAGGCCGGTTTGGGCCATCAAATCTTGGGCAAAGTATAGACTCTTATATATTTCTGGAAAGCCCAGGATGTCTATTTTCCAACGCCATTGAGAGCGCGCCAATTGGTCTTCTGTAGCTCCAGAAAATCCACTTCGAGTGTAGGGAGGTCAGAATCCAACAGCATCTGCAGTCCTTTTTAGTCTCTGAATCAGATTTTTGCTCAGGTCCCTCAATTTCAGCCAAAAAATACTTGAAATCACAGAAAAACACACAAACTCATAGTAAAGTCCAGAAAAGTGAATTTTAACTAAAAACGAATAAAAATATACTAAAAACTAACTAGATCATACTAAAAACATACTAAAAACAATGCCAAAATGTGTACAAATTATCCGCTCATCACAACAGCAAACTTAAATTGTTGCTTGTCCCCAAGCAACTGAAAATCAAATAAGATAAAAAGAAGAGAATATGCAATGAATTCCAAAAACATCTATGAAGATCAGTATTAATTAGATGAGCGGGGCTTTTAGCTTTTTGCCTCTGAGCAGTTTTGGCATCTCACTCTATCCTTTGAAATTCAGAATGATTGGCTTCTTTAGGAACTTAGAATCCAGATAGTGTCATTGATTCTCCTAGTTAAGTATGATGATTATTGAACACAGCTACTTATTGAGTCTTGGCCGTGGCCCAAAGCACTCTGTCTTCCAGTATTACCACCGGATACATACATGCCACAGACACATAATTGGGTGAACCTTTTCAGATTGTGACTCAGCTTTGCTAGAGTCCCTAATTAGAGGTGTCCAGGGTTCTTAAGCACACGCTTTTTGCCTTGGATCACAACTTTATTTCTTTCTTTTTTTCTTTTTTTTCTTTTTCTCTTTCTCCCCTTTTTTCGTTTTTTTTCTCTCTTTTTTTTTCGCTTCTCTTTTTTTTGTATTCACTGCTTTTTCTTGCTTCAAGAATCATTTTTATGATTTTTCAGATCCTCAGTAACATGTCTCCTTTTTCATCATTCTTTCAAGAGCCAAGAATTGCAAATTCAAGATACATATGTACTGTTTAAGCATACATTCAGAAAACAAAAGTATTGCCACCACATCAAAATAATTAAACTGTTATAAAATTCAAAATTCATGCAATTCTTCTCTTTTTCAATTAAGAACATTTTTCATTCAAGAAAGTTGATGGATTCATAGGACATTCATAACTTTAAGGCATGGACACTAAGACACTAATGATCACAAGACACAAACATAGCTAAACATAAGCATAATTTTCGAAAAACAGAAAATAAAGAACAAGGAAATTAAAGAATGGGTCCACCTTAGTGATGGCGGCTTGTTCTTCCTCTTGAAGATCCTATGGAGTGCTTGAGCTCCTCAATGTCTCTTCCTTGCATTTGTTGGTCCTCTCTCATGATTCTTTGATCTTCTCTAATTTCATGGAGGAGAATGGAATGTTCTTGGTCCTCCACCCTTAGTTGTCCCATGTTGGAACTCAATTCTCCTAGGGAGGTGTTTAGTTGCTCCCAATAGTTTTGTGGAGGAAAATGCATCCCTTGAGGTATCTCAGGAATTTGATGATGAGAGGGATCTCTTGTTTGCTCCATCCTTTTCTTAGTGATGGGCTTGTCCTCATCAATAGGGATGTCTCCCTCTATGTCAACTCCAACTGAATAACAGAGGTGACAAATGAGATGAGGAAAGGCTAACCTTGCCAAGGTAGAGGACTTGTCCGCCACCTTATAAAGTTCTTGGGATATCACCTCGTGAACTTCTATTTCTTCTCCAATCATGATGCTATGAATCATGATAGCCCGGTCTATAGTAACTTCGGACCGGTTGCTAGTGGGAATGATTGAGCGTTGGATAAACTCCAACCATCCCCTAGCCACGGGTTTGAGGTCATGCCTTCTCAATTGAACCGGCTTCCCTCTTGAATCTCTCTTCCATTGGGCGCCCTCTTCACAAATGACTGTGAGGACTTGGTCCAACCTTTGATCAAAGTTGACCCTTCTAGTGTAAGGGTGTTCATCTCCTTGCATCATGGGCAAGTTGAATGCCAACCTTACATTTTCCGGACTAAAATTCAAGTATTTCCCCCGAACCATAGTAAGCCAATTCTTTGGGTCCGGGTTCACACTTTGATCATGGTTCTTGGTGATCCATGCATTGGCATAGAACTCTTGAACCATTGAGATTCCGACTTGTTGAATGGGGTTGGTAAGAACTTCCCAACCTCTCCTTCGGATCTCATGCCGGATCTCCGGATATTCACTCTTTTTGAGTTTGAAAGGGACCTCGGGGATCACCTTCTTCAAGGCCACAACTTCATAGAAGTGGTCTTGATGCACCCTTGAGATGAATCTTTCCATCTCCCATGACTCAGATGTGAAAGCTTTTGCCTTCCCTTTCCTCTTTCTAGAGGTTTCTCCGGCCTTGGATGCCATAAATGGTTATGGAAAAACAAAAAGCAATGCTTTTACCACACCAAACTTAAAAGGTTGCTCGTCCTCGAGCAAAAGAAGAAAGAAGAGAGTAGAAGAAGAAGAAATGAAGGAGTTGGAGATGGATTTGTGGTGCGGCCAAAGGGGGAGAAAGAGTGTTTAGGTTGTGGGAGGGTGGGTTTGGGAGGGAAAGTGATTTGAATTTGAATGGTGGGGTAGGTGGGGTTTGATGAAGGATGGATGTGAGTGGTGAAGAGAAAGATGGGATTTGATAGGTGAAGGGTTTTTGGGGAAGAGGTGTTGAAGTGATTGGTGAATGGGTGAAGAAGAGAGAGAGAGTGGTGGGGTAGGTAGGGATCCTGTGGGGTCCACAGATCCTGAGGTGTCAAGGAAAAGTCATCCCTGCACCAAGTGGCGAGCAAAATTGCTCTCTGTGCCAATTATGGCGTTAAACGCCGGGCTGGTGCCCATTTCTGGCGTTTAACGCCAACTTCTTGCCCTTTACTGGCGTTTAAACGCCAGCAGGTTCTTCCTCCAGGGTGTGCTATTTTTCTTTCTATTTTTCATTCTTGTTTTTGCTTTTTCCATTGATTTTGTGACTTCTCATGATCATCAACCTACAGAAAAAATAAAATAACAAAGGAAAATAGATAAAATATAACATTGGGTTACCTCCCAACAGGCGCTTCTTTAATGTCAGTAGCTTGACAGAGGGCTCTCATGGAGCCTCACAGATGCTCAGAGCAATGTTGGAACCTCCCAACACCAAACTTAGATTTTGAATGTGGGGGTTCAACACCAAACTTAGAGGTTGGTTGTGGCCTCCCAACACCAAACTTAGAGTTTGACTGTGGGGGCTCTGCTTGGCTCTGTTTTGAGAGAAGCTCTTCATGCTTCCTCTCCATGGTGACAGAGGGATATCCTTAAGCCTTAAACACTAAGGATTCTTCATTCACTTGAATGATCAATTCTCCTCTGTCCACATCAATCACAGCCTTTGCTGTGGCTAGGAAAGGTCTGCCAAGGATGATGGATTCATCCATGCACTTCCCAGTCTCTAGGACTATGAAATCAGCAGGGATGTAATGGTCTTCAACTTTTACCAGAACATCCTCTACAAGTCCATAAGCTTGTTTTCTTGAAGTGTCTGCCATCTCTAGTGAGATTTTTGCAGCTTGCACCTCAAATATCCCTAGCTTCTCTATTACAGAGAGAGGCATGAGGTTTATACTTGACCCTAGGTCACACAAGGCCTTCTTGAAGGTCATGGTGCCTATGGTACAAGGTATTGAGAACTTCCTAGGATCTTGTCTCTTTTGAGGTAGTTTCTGCCTAGACAAGTCATCCAGTTCTTTGGTGAGCAAAGGGGGTTCATCCTCCCAAGTCTCATTACCAAATAACTTGTCATTTGGCTTCATGATTGCTCCAAGGTATTTAGCAACTTGCTCTTCAGTGACATACTCATCCTCTTCAGAGGAAGAATACTCATCAGAGCTCATGAATGGCAGAAGTAAATTCAATGGAATCTCTATGGTCTCATTTTGAGCCTCAGATTCCCATGGTTCCTCATTGGGGAACTCATTGGAGGCCAGTGGATGTCCATTGAGGTCTTCCTCAGTGGCGTTCACTGCCTCTTCCTCCTCTCCAAATTCGGCCATGTTGATGGCCTTGCACTCTCCTTTTGGATTTTCTTCTGTATTGCTTGGAAGAGTACTAGGAGGGAGTTCAGTAATTTTCTTGCTTAGCTGACCCACTTGTCCCTCCAAGTTTCTAATGGAGGATCTTGTTTCAGTCATGAAACTTTGAGTGGTTTTGATTAGATCAGAGACCATGGTTGCTAAGTCAGAGGTGTTCTGCTTAGAACTCTCTGTCTGTTGCTGAGAAGATGATGGAAAAGGCTTGCCATTGCTAAACCTGTTTCTTCCACCATTATTATTGTTGTTGAAACCTTGTTGAGGTCTCTGTTGATCCTTCCATGAGAGATTTGGATGATTTCTCCATGAAGGATTATAGATGTTTCCATAGGGTTCTCCCATGTAATTTACATCTTCCATTGAAGGGTTCTCAGGATCATAAGCTTCTTCTTCAGATGAAGCTTCCTTAGTACTGCTTAGTGCATTTTGCATTCCAGACAGACTTTGAGAAATCATATTGACTTGTTGAGTCAATATTTTGTTCTGAGCCAATATGGCATTCAGAGTGTCAATCTCAAGAACTCCTTTCTCCTGATTTGTCCCATTGTTCACAGGATTTCTTTCAGAAGTGTACATGAATTGGTTATTGGCAACCATTTCAATTAGTTCTTGAGCTTCTGTAGGCGTCTTCTTCAGATGAAGAGATCCTCCAGCAGAGCTATCCAAAGACATCTTGGACAGTTCAGACAGACCATCATAGAAAATACCTATGATGCTCCATTCAGAAAGCATGTCAGAGGGACACTTTCTGATTAATTGTTTGTATCTTTCCCAAGCTTCATAGAGGGATTCTCCTTCCTTCTGTCTGAAGGTTTGGACTTCCACTCTAAGCTTACTCAATTTTTGAGGTGGAAAGAACTTTTGCCAAGAAGGCATTGACTAGCTTTTCCCAAGAGTTCAGGCTTTCTTTAAGTTGTGAGTCCAACCATATCCTAGCTCTGTCTCTTACAGCAAAAGGGAATAGCATAAGTTTGTAGACCTCAGGGTCAACCCCATTAGTCTTGACAGTGTCACAGATTTGTAAGAACTCAGCTAAAAACTGATGAGGATCTTCTAATGGAAGTCCATGGAACTTGCAATTCTGTTGCATTAGAGAAATTAATTGAGGCTTAAGCTCAAAGTTGTTTGCTCCAATGGCAGGGATAGAGATGCTTCTCCCATAGAAGTCGGGAGTAGGTACAGTAAAGTCACCCAGCACCTTCCTTGCATTGTTGGCATTGTTGTTGTTTTCGGCTGCCATGGGTTCTTCTTCTTTGAAGATTTCTGTTAGGTCCTCTACAGAGAATTGTGCCTTAGCTTCTCTTAGCTTTCGCTTCAAGGTCCTTTCAGGTTCAGGATCAGCCTCAACAAGAATTCTTTTGTCTTTGCTTCTGCTTATATGAAAGAGAAGAAAACAAGGAAATATGGAATCCTCTATGTCACAGTATAGAGATTCCTTGAGGTGTCAGAGGAAAAGAAAACTAGAAGGCAGAAGTAGAAGAATTCAAACTTATCAAAAGAGATGGAGTTCGAATTGTTCATTGAGGAATAGTGTTAGTCCATAAATAGAAGGAGGTGAGAAGAGGGGAAGAAATTTTCGGAAATAAATGAAAAAGATTTTAAAAATATTTTGAAAAACTTTAATTGATTTTCGAAAACCAAGATTGAGAAAGAAGTAAATTGATTTTTGAAAAAGATTTTGAAATTAGAAATTAAAAAGATATGATTGAAAACTATTTTGAAAAAGATGTGATTAGGAAGATATGATTGGTTTTAAAAAGATGTGATTGAGAAGATATGATTTGAAAACAATTTTAAAAAGATTTGATTTTAAAAGTTAATGACTTGGCTATCAAGAAAATATATGATTCAAACATTAAACCTTTCTCAACAGAAAAGGCAACATACTTGAAATGTTGAATCAAATCATTAATTGATAGCAAGTATCTTTGAAAATAGAAAGAAATTGATTTTGAAAAAGATTTGATTGAAAAAAAATTTGATTTGAAAAAGATTTGATTTTGAAAAGATTTTGAAAACTAAAAAAATTTGATTTGAAACAAAATCTTCCCTCTTGTGCCATCTTGGCGTTAAACGCCCAGAATGGTGCACATTCTGGCGTTTAACGCCCAAAACTCTACCCTTTTGGGCGTTAAATGCCCAGCCAGGTACCCTGGCTGGCGTTTAAACGCCAGTCTGTCTTCTTCACTGGGCATTTTGAACGCCCAGCCCTTTTTCTGTGCAATTTCTCTGCTGAATGTTCTAAATCTTCAATCCTCTGTATTATTGACTTGAGAAGACACAAATTAAAAATATTTTTGGATTTTTAATAATGAAGAATAATCAAAATGCAACTAAAATCAAATAACAATGCATGCAAGACACCAAACTTAGCAGTTTGTATACTGCTGACACTAAAAACGAGATTGCACATGAGACACATAAACACTCAAGTCAAGAGAATTCAAAGATCAGAGCAATGAAATCATCAAGAACAACTTGAAGATAAATGAAGACACATGCATAAAGGCAAAAAGAACAGAAACATGCAATTGACACCAAACTTAAAATGAGACTCTAGACTCAATCAAGAAACATAAAATATTTTTGGTTTTTATGATTTTGTAATTTTTTTGGTTTTTTTTCGAAAATTAAGTGGAGAAGAAAATAAAGCTATGGTCACCTTGTAAATCTTAGTCAGGCAAACTCAAATGGGTATGAATGATGAATAAAATATAAAGATAAAGATAGAGATACTTATGCAATTCATTGGTGGGAATTTCAGATAAGCGTGTGAAGATGCTGTGTCCCTTCCATCTCTCTAATCTGCTTTCCTACTGTCTTCATCCAATCCTTCTTACTCCTTTCCATGGCAAGCTGTATGCAAGGGTTTCACCGTTGTCAGTGGCTACCTCCCATCCTCTCAGTGGAAATGTTCAACGCACCCTGTCACGGCACGGCTATCCAGCTGTCGGTTCTCGATCATGTCGGAATAGAATCCAGTGATTCTTTTGCGTCTGTCACTAACACCCCACAATTGCGAGTTTGAAGCTCGTCACAGTCATTCAATCATTGAATCCTACTCAGAATACCACAGACAAGGTTTAGACCTTCCGGATTCTCTTGAATGCCGCCATAAGTTCTAGCTTATACCACGAAGATTTCGGTTAAAGAATCCAAGAGATAAACATTCAAGCCTTGTTTGCTTGTAGAACAGAAGTGGTTGTCAGGCACTCGTTCATAAGTGAGAATGATGATGAGTGTCACATAATCATCACATTCATCATGTTCTTGGGTGCAAATGAATATCTTAGAACAAGAATAAGCCGAATTGAATAGAAGAACAATAGTAATTGCATTAATACTCGAGGTACAGCAGAGCTCCACACCTTAATCTATGGTGTGTAGAAACTCCACCGTTGAAAATACATAAGAACAGGGTCTAGGCATGGCCGAATGGCCAGCCTCCCAACGTGATCAAAAGATCTAAAGATCAAAAGATTCCAAAGATCAGAAGATGATCTAAGATCCAAAGATGAAAATACAATAGTAAAAGGTCCTACTTATAGAGAACTAGTAGCCTAGGGTTTACAGAAATGAGTAAATGACATAAAAATCCACTTCCGGGCCCACTTGGTGTGTGCTTGGGCTGAGCATTGAAGCATTTTCGTGTAGAGACTCTTCTTGAAGTTAAACGCCAGCTTTGGTGCCGGTTTGGGCGTTTAACTCCCATCCTTGTGCCAGTTCCGGCGTTTAACGCTGGGAATTCTGATGGTGACTTTGAACGCCGGTTTGGGCCATCAAATCTTGGGCAAAGTATAAACTATCATATATGGCTGGAAAGCCCAGGATGTCTAATTTCCAACGCCGTTGAGAGCGCGCCAATTGGGTATCTGTAGCTCCAGAAAATCCACTTCGAGTGCAGGGAGGTCAGAATCCAACAGCACCTGCAGTCCTTTTTAGTCTCTGAATCAGATTTTTGCTCAGGTCCCTCAATTTCAGCCAGAAAATACCTGAAATCACAGAAAAACACACAAACTCATAGTAAAGTCCAGAAAAGTGAATTTTAACTAAAAACTAATAAAAATATACTAAAAACTAACTAGATCATACTAAAAACATACTAAAAACAATGCCAAAAAGCGTACAAATTATCCGCTCATCACCCACTAAAGTTGCTTAATCCATGATGAGCGGATAATTTATACGCTTTTTGGCATTGTTTTCATATAGTTTTTAGTAAGTTTGAGCTACTTTTAGGGATGTTTTCATTAGTTTTTATGTTAAATTCACATTTCTGGACTTTACTATGAGTTTGTGTGTTTTTCTGTGATTTCAGGTAAATTCTGACTGAAATTGAGGGATTTGAGCAAAACTCTGAAGAAGGCTGACAAAAGGACTGCTGATGCTGTTGGATTCTGACCTCCCTACACTCGGAATGGATTTTCTGGAGCTACAGAACTCCAATTGGCGCGCTCTCAACGGCGTTGGAAAGTAGACATCCAGAGCTTTCCAGCAATATATAATAGTCCATGCTTTATTCGAAGAATGACGACGTAACTTGGCGTTCAACGCCAAGTACACGCTGCTGTCTGGAGTTAAACGCCAGAAAAACGTCATGATCCGGAGTTGAACGCCCAAAACACGTCATAACCTGAAGTTTGACGCCAAGATATGCCTTAGCACGTGAATTCATCAAGCTCAGCCCAAGCACACACCAAGTGGGCCCCGGAAGTGGATTTATGCATCAATTACTTACTCATGTAAACCCTAGTAGCTAGTCTAGTATATATAGGACATTTATCTATTGTATTAGACATCCTGGATTGTATTTTGATCCTGTGATCACGTTAGAGAGGGCTGGCCATTCGGCCATGCCTGAACTCTTTGCTTATGTATTTTCAACGGTGGAGTTTCTGCACACCATAGATTAAGGGTGTGGAGCTCTGCTGTACCTCAAGTATTAATGCAATTCTATTATCTTTTATTCAATTCTCTCTTATTCTTATTCCAAGATATTCATTCGTACCCAAGAACATGATGAATGTGATGAGTCAGATTACCCTCATTATCATTCTCACTTATGAATGCGCGTGATTGACAACCATGTCCGTTCTACATGCAACAGAGCTTGAATGCGTATCTCTTAGATTCCCCAACAGAATCTTCGTGGTATAAGTTAGATAGTTGGCGGCATTCATCTGGATCCGGAAAGTCCAACCTTGTCTGTGATGTTCCGAGTAGGATCCTGGGAGTCCGGAAAGTCCAACCTTGTCTGTGGTGTTCCGAGTAGGATTCCGATCATGAATGACCGTGACGTGCTTCAAACTTTAACCTGCTGGGCGTTGGTGACAGACGCAAAAGAGGGATTCTATTCCAGTAGGAGCGGGAACCAACCGGTGATTAGCCGTACTGTGACAGAGTGCGTTGCATAGTTTTCACTGCGAGGATGGGATGTAGCCATCAGCCACGGGTGATGCCTCCAGACTGGTTAGCTGTGCGAGTGACAGCCGCACAGGTTATTTCCCCGTGAGGAATGAAAGTAGCCACAGTTGATGGTGAACCCCTATACAAAGCTTGCCATGGAAAGGAGTAAGAAGGATTGAGTAGAAGGAGTAGGAGAGCAGGCGTCCAAGAGCTCTACAGCATCTCCATCCGCTTATCTGAAATTTCTACCAATGAATCTGCATAAGTCTTCTATCCCTTTTATTATTCCTTTTTATTTATTATAATTACAATTCCTCTTTTTTCTGCCTGACTGAGATTTGCAAGGTGACCATAGCTTGCTTCATACCAACAATCTCTGTGGATTCGACCCTTACTCACGTAAGGTTATTACTTGGACGACCCAGTACACTTGCTGGTTAGTTGAACGAGATTGTGAAGAAAATAAACAATGCCCTCAGAGTATACATCTTTTATAAATACATACAAGTGATCACAATTTCGTCCACCAAGTTTTTGGCGCCGTTGCCGGGGATTGTTCGAGTATGGACAACTGACGGTTCATCTTGTTGCTCAGATTAGGTAATTTTCTTTTCAAAAATCTTTTTCAAAATTTTTTTCTTTTTATTTTTCGTTTTTCTAAACTTTATTTTCGAAAAAAAATCAATAAAAATACAAAAAAATTAGAAAATCATAAAAATCAAAAATATTTTGTGTTTCTTGTTTGAGTCTTGTGTTAATTTTTAAGTTTGGTGTCAATTGCATGATTTTAAAAAAAATTTTCTTGCATTTTTCGAAAATCCCATGCATTCATAGTGTTCTTCATGATCTTCAAGTTGTTCTTGATAAGTCCTCTTGTTTGATCTTGATGATTTCTTGTTTTGTGTCTTTTGTTGTTTTTCATGTGCATTTTTGCATTCATATTTTCCATGCATTCAAAATTTCTAAGTTTGGTGTCTTGCATGTTTTCTTTGCATCAAAATTTTTCAAAATTATGTTCTTGATGTTCATCATGATCTTCAAAGTGTTCTTGGTGTTCATCTTGACATTCATAGCATTCTTGCATGCATCTTGTGTCTTGATCCAAAATTTTCATGTTTTGGGTCATTTTTGTGTTTTTCTTCAAAAATTGATTTCAAAAATATCTTTTCCTTATTTTCCTCCAAAATTTCGAAATTTTGGGTTGACTTGGTCAAAAATTTTTCAAAATTAGTGTTTCTTACAAGTCAAGTCAAAATTTCAAATTTTAAAAAAAAATCTTATCTTTTCAAAATCTTTTTCAAAAATCATATCTTTTTCATTTTTTTTAGCATTTTCGAAAATTTCAAAAATATTTTTCAAAATATTTTCAAAATCTTTTTCTTATCTTTTTATCCAATTTTCGAAAAATTAGCTAACAATTAATGTGATTGGTTCAAAAATTTGAAGTTTGTTACTTTCTTGTTAAGAAAGGTTCAATCTTTAAGTTCTAGAATCTTATCTTGTAGTTTCTTGTTAGTTAAGTCAATTTTAAAATTAAATCTTTTTCAAAATATCTTTTTCAAAATATCTTTTTCAAATATATCTTTTTATCTTTTATCTTATCTTTTTCAAAATTTGATTTCAAAATATCTTATCTAACTTCTTATCTTCTTATCTTTTTCAAAATTTGATTTCAAAATCTTTTTCAATCAACTAACCAACTTTTTGTTTGTTTCTTATCTTTTTCAAAACCACCTAACTACTCTTCCCTTTCTAATTTTCGAAAATTCTCCCTCTCTTTTTCAAAAATTCTTTTTAATTGTTTTAAATTCTAATTTTAATCTCATCTCATCTTTAATTTTCGAAAATCACTAACCATTTTTTCAAAATTACTTTCGAAAATTTCTTTCTCTTCTCTTATTCTATTTAATTATTTAATTACTAATACTTCTCTTCACCCCTCTTCATTCATATCCTAACATCTCATCTCACATCTCTGCCATCCTCACAGTTGTGTTTCTTTTCCACTCTTCTTCTACCCCTTTCTTCTTCCACTAACATAAGGGAATCTCTATACTAGATTCCTTTTTCTTTTCTTGTTTTCTTCTCTCTCTTATGAGCAGGAACAAGGATAAAGGCACTCTTGTTGAAGTTGATCCAGAACCTGAAAGGACTCTGAAGAGAAAATTAAGAGAAGCTAAATTACAACAATCCAGAAGCAACCTTTCAGAAATTTTCGAACAAGAGAAGGAGATGGCCGAAAATAATAATAATAATAATGCAAGGAGAATGCTTGGTGACTTCACAAAGCCAACATCCAAATTTGATGGAAGAAGCATCTCCATTCCTGCCATTGGAGCCAATAACTTTGAGCTTAAGCCTCAACTAGTTGCTTTGATGCAACAAAACTGCAAGTTTTATGGACTTCCATCTGAAGATCCTTATCAGTTTTTAACTGAATTCTTGCAAGTCTGTGATACTGTAAAGACGAATGGAGTTAATCCTGAAGTCTACAGGCTCATGCTTTTCCCTTTTGCTGTAAGAGACAGAGCTAGAATATGGTTGGATTCACAACCTAAGGATAGCCTGGACTCCTGGGATAAGCTGGTCACTGCCTTCTTGGATAAATTCTTTCCTCCTCAAAAGCTGAGCAAGCTAAGAGTGGATGTTCAAACCTTCAAGCAAAAAGATGGTGAATCCCTCTATGAAGCTTGGGAAAGATACAAGCAGTTGACCAAAAGATGTCCATCTGACATGTTTTCAGAATGGACCATGTTAGATATATTCTATTATGGTCTCTCTGAATTTTCGAAAATGTCACTGGACCATTCTGCAGGTGGATCTATTCACCTGAAGAAAACGCCTGAAGAGGCTCAAGAACTCATTGACATGGTTGCAAACAACCAGTTCATGTATACCTCTGAGAGGAATTCCGTGAATAATGGGGTCCCTCAGAAGAAGGGAGTTCTTGAAATTGATGCTCTGAATGCCATATTGGCTCAGAACAAAATGTTGACTCAACAGATCAACATAATCTCTCAAAATCTGAATGGATTGCAACATGCATCCAACAGTACTAGAGAGGTAGCTTCTGAAAAAGCTTATGATCCTGAGAACCCTGCCATGGCAGAGGTTAATTACTTAGGTAAACCTTATGGAAACACCTATAACTCATCATGGAGAAATCATCCAAATTTCTCATGGAAGGATCAACAAAAACCTCAACAGGGTTTTAACAATGGTGGACGCAATAGGCTGAATAATAGTAAGCCATATCCATCATCTTCTCAGCAACAGACAGAGAACTCTGAACAAAATAATTTTAATTTAGCTAATATAGTCTCTGATCTGTCAAAGGCCACTTTCAGTTTCATGAATGAAACAAGATCCTCTATTAGAAATTTGGAGGCACAAGTGGGCCAGCTGAGTAAGAAGGTTATTGAAACTCCTCCCAGTATTCTCCCAAGCAATACAGAAGAAAATCCAAAAGGAGAGTGCAAAGCCATTGACTTAGTCAACATGGCCGAATGCATCAAGGAGGAGAAGGACGAAAATCCCAGAGAGGAAGACCTCCTGGGACGTCCTCCAAGCAAGAAGGAGCTTCCTAATAAGGATCCTGAGGAATCTGAGGCTCATACAGAGACCTTAGAGATTCCATTAAATCTCCTTCTGCCATTCATGAGCTCTGACTATTATTCATCCTCTGAACAGGATGAAGATGTGACTGGTGAGCAAATTGCTCAATATCTAGGAGCTATCATGAAACTGAATGCCAAGCTGTTTGGTAATGAGACTTTGGAAAGTGAACCTCCCTTGCTCATTAGTGATTTGGATACTTGGATTCAGGCAACTCTACCTCAAAAGAGACAAGATCCTGGCAAGTTCTTGATACCTTGCACCATTGGCACCATGAGCTTTGAGAAAGCTCTATGTGATCTTGGGTCAGGGATAAACCTTATGCCACTCTCTGTAATGGAGAAGCTAGGGATCATTGAGGTGCAACCTGCTTTGTTCTCACTGCAATTGGCAGATAAGTCAGTGAGACAAGCTCATGGGATAGTAGAGGACGTGCTTATAAAAGTTGAAAACTTTTACATCCCTACTGATTTCATAGTCCTAGATACTAGGAAGAAAGATGATGAATGCATCATCCTAGGAAGACCTTTCCTAGCCACAGCAGAAGCTGTGATAGATGTCAACAGAGGAGAGCTAGTCCTTCAATTAAATGGGGAATACCTTGTGTTTCAAGCACATGGCCATCCCTCTGTGACAAAAGAGAGTAAGCATGAAGAGCTTCTCTCAGTTCAAGGTCAAGAAGAACCCACACAGTCAAACTCTAAGTTTGGTGTTGTGAAGCCACAACCAAACTCTAAGTTTGGTGTTCAAGCCCCATATCCAAACTCTAAGTTTGGTGTTGGGACTAGACAACATTGACTTGATTGCTCTGTGGCTCCATGAGAGCCACTGTCAAGCTATTGACATTAAAGAAGCGCTTGTTGGGAGGCAACCCAATTTTATTTATCTAATTTTATTTTATTTTGTTTCTTTGTTATTTTTGTGTTTAATTAGGTACATGATCATGAGGAGTCACGAAAAAATCAAAAAAATTAAAAACAGAGTCAAAAACAAAAGAAAAAAAATTTTTCACCCTGGAGGACGCACGGGCCGGCGTTCAGCGCCCAGAAGATGCATCTGGCGGGCGTTCAACGCCAGAACAGAGCATCTTCCTGGCGCTGAACGCCCAAAACAAGCAACATCCTGGCGTTTAACGCCAGGATGCGCACGCAGAGGACAATCTGGCGCTGAACGCCAGAAACAAGCTTGAAACTGGCGTTCAACGCCAGAATCAAGCATCACATGGGCGTTTAACGCCCAGAACATGCACCAATGGGCGTTTGAACGCCAGAATGGTGCATGAAGGCAATTTACACGCCTATAGGGTGAAGGAATGGTATTTCTTTTCACCTCAGGACCTGTGGACCCCACAGGATCCCCACCTCAGGACCTGTGGACCCCACAGGATCCCCACCTACCCAATTCTCACCTTTCCTTTTAATCCTATTCACACTCTCCTAATCCAAATCTCATTCTCAATGTCACCCTTCCCAAAAAAAAAAAAACCTTCACCAATCACATCAATTTCTCTTCCCAAGTACCCCATGCACCATTCACATCAACCTCCTCTTCCCCATAAACCCCACCTACCCCCATTACATTCAAATTCAATTTCCCACCCATTCCCACCCAAAATGGCCGAAACCTAACCCTCCCCCCCTCCCTATAAATACCTCTCCTTTCTTCTTTATTTTCACACAACACTACCCATTCTTCTCTCATCTAGCCGAAACCACTTCTCTCCCTCTCTTCCACTTTCTCTTTTTCTTCTTCTTCTTCTACTCTTCTTTTCTTTTTGCTCGAGGACGAGCAAATTTTATGTTTGGTGTGGTAAAAGGCCTAGCTTTTTATTTTTCATTCACCATCAATGGCACCCAAGACCGGAGTTTCCTCAAGAAAAGGAAAAGGGAAGGCAAAAGCTTCCACTTCCGAATCATGGGAAAAGGAGAGATTCATCTCCAAGAGCCACCAAGACCACTTCTATGATGTTGTGGCAAAGAAGAGGGTGATCCCTGAGGTCCCCTTCAAGCTCAAAAAGAATGAGTATCCGGAAATCCGACATGAGATCCAAAGAAGAGGGTGGGAAGTCATAACCAACCCCATGCAACAAGTCGGATTACCGATGGTTCAAGAGTTCTATGCTAATGCATGGATCACTAGGAACCATGATCAAAGTATGAACCTGAATCCAAAGAACTATCTCACAATGGTTCGGGGGAAATACGTAGATTTCAGTCCGGAAAATGTGAGGTTGGCGTTTCATCTACCCATGATGCAAGGTGATGAACGCCCCTACACAAGGAGGGTCAACTTCAATCAAAGGTTGGACCAAGTCCTAATGGACATTTGTGTGGAAGGCGCCCAATGGAGAGTAGACTCCAAAGGCAAACCAGTCCAACTAAGAAGACTGGACCTCAAGCCTGTAGCTAGAGGATGGCTGGAGTTCATCCAAAGATCCATCATCCCTACAAGCAACCGATCTGAAGTTACTGTGGATCGGGCAATCATGATTCATAGCATCATGATTGGAGAGGAAGTAGAGGTTCATGAAGTCATAGCCAATGAACTCTACAAAATAGCTGACAAGCCTTCATACATGGCACGGCTAGCCTTCCCCCACCTCATATGCCATCTATGTTATTCAGCTGGAGTTATCATAGATGGAGATGTCTCCATTGAAGAAGACAAGCCCATCACCAAGAAAAGGATGGAGCAAACAAGGGAAGTTCCTCACGGCCCTCAAGAAGAACATGAGGAAGTTCATCAACAAATGCCTCATGGAATGCACTTTCCTCCTAACAACTATTGGGAGCAACTCAGTACCTCCTTAGAAGACTTGAGCCATAATGTGGAACAACTAAGGGTGGAACACCATGAACACGCCCTCACTCTCCAAGAAATAAGAGAAGATCAAAGAGCTATGAGGGAGGAGCAACAAAGGCAAGGAAGGGACATAGAAGAGTTGAAGAACATCATTGGTCCTTCAAGAAGAAGACGCCACTAAGAGGTGGATTCATTCCTTGTTCTTTATTTTCTTTCTGTTTTCTGTTTTTAAGTGTTATGTTTATCTATGTTTTTGTGTTTCTACTTCATGATCATTAGTGTGTAACCATGCCTTAAAAGCTATGAATAAAATCCATTAGTCTTTCACCTCTCTTAAAAGAAAAATGTTTTAATTCAAAAGAACAAGAAGTACATAATTTTCGAAATTATTAGTGAATTTAATTTAATTATATTGATGTGGTGGCAATAATTTTTGTTTTCTAAATGAATGCTTGAACAGTGCATATTTTTTATCTTGTTGTTTATGAGTGTTAAAATTGTTGGCTCTTGAAAGAATGATGAACAAAGAGAAATGTTATTGATGAACTGAAAAATTCATGAATTGATTCTTGAAGCAAGAAAAAGCAGTGAAAAAAAAAAAAGTGGCGAAAAAAAAAATAGAAAGAAAAAGCAAGCAGAAAAAGCCAATAGCCCTTAAAACCAAAAGGCAAGGGTAGCAAGGATCCAAGGCTTTGAGCATCAATGGATAGGAGGGCCCAAGGAAATAAAATCCAGGCCTAAGCGGCTAAATCAAGCTGTCCCTAACCATGTGCTTGTGTCATGAAGGTCCAAGTGAAAAGCTTGAGACTGAGTGGTTAAAGTCGTGATCCAAAGCAAAAGAGTGTGCTTAAGAGCTCTGGACACCACTAACTGGGGACTTTAGCAAAGCTGAGTCACAATCTGAAAAGGTTCACCCAGTTATGTGTCTGTGGCATTTGTGTATCCGGTGGTAATACTGGAAAACAAAGTGCTTAGGGCCACGGCCAAGACTCATAAGTAGCTGTGTTCAAGAATCAACATGCTTAACTAGGAAAGTCAATAACACTATCTGAAATTCTAAGTTCCTAGAGAAGCCAATCACTCTAAACTTCAAAGGAAAAAGTGAGATGCCAAAACTGTTCAGAAGCAAAAAGCTACAAGTCCCGCTCATCTAATTAAATTAATATTCATTGATATTTTGGACTTTATAGTATATTCTCTTCTTTTTATCCTATTTGATTTTCAGTTGCTTGGGGACAAGCAACAATTTAAGTTTGGTGTTGTGATGAGCGGATAATTTATACGCTTTTTGGCATTGTTTTCATATAGTTTTTAGTAAGTTTGAGCTACTTTTAGGGATGTTTTCATTAGTTTTTATGTTAAATTCACATTTCTGGACTTTACTATGAGTTTGTGTGTTTTTCTGTGATTTCAGGTAAATTCTGACTGAAATTGAGGGATTTGAGCAAAACTCTGAAGAAGGCTGACAAAAGGACTGCTGATGCTGTTGGATTCTGACCTCCCTGCACTCGGAATGGATTTTCTGGAGCTACAGAACTCCAATTGGCACGCTCTCAACGGCGTTGGAAAGTAGACATCCAGAGCTTTCCAGCAATATATAATAGTCCATGCTTTATTCGAAGAATGACGACGTAACTTGGCGTTCAACGCCAAGTACACGCTGCTGTCTGGAGTTAAACGCCAGAAAAACGTCATGATCCGGAGTTGAACGCCCAAAACACGTCATAACCTGAAGTTTGACGCCAAGATATGCCTTAGCACGTGAATTCATCAAGCTCAGCCCAAGCACACACCAAGTGGGCCCCGGAAGTGGATTTATGCATCAATTACTTACTCATGTAAACCCTAGTAGCTAGTCTAGTATATATAGGACATTTATCTATTGTATTAGACATCCTGGATTGTATTTTGATCCTGTGATCATGTTAGAGAGGGCTGGCCATTCGGCCATGCCTGAACTCTTTGCTTATGTATTTTCAACGGTGGAGTTTCTGCACACCATAGATTAAGGGTGTGGAGCTCTGCTGTACCTCAAGTATTAATGCAATTCTATTATCTTTTATTCAATTCTCTCTTATTCTTATTCCAAGATATTCATTCGTACCCAAGAACATGATGAATGTGATGAGTCAGATTACCCTCATTATCATTCTCACTTATGAATGCGCGTGATTGACAACCATGTCCGTTCTACATGCAACAGAGCTTGAATGCGTATCTCTTAGATTCCCCAACAGAATCTTCGTGGTATAAGTTAGATAGTTGGCGGCATTCATCTGGATCCGGAAAGTCCAACCTTGTCTGTGGTGTTCCGAGTAGGATCCTGGGAGTCCGGAAAGTCCAACCTTGTCTGTGGTATTCCGAGTAGGATTCCGATCATGAATGACCGTGACGTGCTTCAAACTTTAACCTGCTGGGCGTTGGTGACAGACGCAAAAGAGGGATTCTATTCCAGTAGGAGCGGGAACCAACCGGTGATTAGCCGTACTGTGACAGAGTGCGTTGCATAGTTTTCACTGCGAGGATGGGATGTAGCCATCAGCCACGGGTGATGCCTCCAGACTGGTTAGCTGTGCGAGTGACAGCCGCACAGGTTATTTCCCCGTGAGGAATGAAAGTAGCCACAGTTGATGGTGAACCCCTATACAAAGCTTGCCATGGAAAGGAGTAAGAAGGATTGAGTAGAAGGAGTAGGAGAGCAGGCGTCCAAGAGCTCTACAGCATCTCCATCCGCTTATCTGAAATTCCTACCAATGAATCTGCATAAGTCTTCTATCCCTTTTATTATTCCTTTTTATTTATTATAATTACAATTCCTCTTTTTTCTGCCTGACTGAGATTTGCAAGGTGACCATAGCTTGCTTCATACCAACAATCTCTGTGGATTCGACCCTTACTCACGTAAGGTTATTACTTGGACGACCCAATACACTTGCTGGTTAGTTGAACGAGATTGTGAAGAAAATAAACAATGCCCTCAGAGTATACATCTTTTATAAATACATACAAGTGATCACAATTTCGTCCACCAATCCATCAATCCCTGTGGGATCGACCTCACTCTTGTGAGTTATTACTACTTGGTGCGACCCGGTATACTTGCCGGTTGGATTTGTGTGTTGGAAATTTCTTCTTCCACAAAAACACCATCACATAACAAAGAACATGGAAGATAAAACCAAGTTAAGAGAACAAACTAGAATGATGAAGTCTTGATGAGGAAATAACGCTTCTCAATGTTCCAATGCTAAGACCAATTGAAAATTAAAATCCTAAAAACTAGAGAGAAAAACCTAAGAGAGTGAAAAAAAACTAGATCTAAAAACTACTGAATGAAAAAATGTGTCTGCCTTGTTTCTGCATATTCTCTGACTCTAGTTTGCTGTTCCGAGCCAAAAACTGGGCCGAAACAGGGTCCAAAATCGCTGGTTTCAGATTCTGCAGATTATGCAGATCGCGCATGTCACGCAATCGCGTCGTCCATGCAGACGCGTCACATGCGCTTTTCCTCTTCATGCTTTCGCGTCGTCCACGCTACCGCGTCGCTTGTGCTTTCCAATCTGCGCGGCCGTGTCACTGCGATTTGCACTCCTTCGCGCGGTCGCGTGAGCCATGCGATCGCGCCACTTTTCGCTGGTTATCTCCTCAAATTCTTGTGTTCCTCCCATTTTTGCTAGCTTCCTCTCCAATCTTCGTCTCGATCATGCCCTATAAAGCCTGAAACACTTGACACACAGATTACGGCATCGAATGGAATAAAGGAGAATTGAAATTAAATAATTAAAGTCTCTAGGAAGCAATTTTCAAACATGTAATAAATTCAGGAAGGAAATCTAAATGCATGCTAAATTGATGAATAAGTGGGTAAGGATCATGACAAAACCACACAATTAAACACAATATAAACTATAAAATAGTGGTTTATCAACCTCCCCACACTTAAACATTAGCATGTCCTCATGCTAAATTGAAAGAGACAAGGAAATAAGTATGAACATGTAGAAACTCATGAAATGCAATGCAATCCTACATATATAAATAAATACAACTATATGATTATTATCCACTTGATCAAAAGTAAATAAGCCCTTCAAAACAATTACAAATCAAATTCCACTAATTCTATCATCATATAATAAAACCGATAAAAGTGCAAGAAGATAGCTTATGAAGGCTGGAAACATGAAAATTCAAGCATTGAACCCTCACTGATAATGTATGTACGCTCTAAGTGAGCTTTATAAATTGAATCTTTAATTAACCTAAGCTCTCACCTAATATACATATATTCTATATACTTTTAAATTCATGCCTAGCTACCCATAATTCCCTTTTTCAACCCATACTCATGTTTCAACCTTGTATTTTAATTCTATCATATGTGCATTGATCTTTGAATTCTGAATTTAACATTGGGGTAATTTTGTCCCCTTATTTATTGATTTTTTTTTTGAATAAATAAAGCTTATCAATGCACATAGATTTTTCATTCTTATATTTTCACATGAGTGGGTATCCAAATTTCCTCTAAATTTTCATGACACATTCCCTTAACAACTTTTGTTCCCACAATTTCCCACACTTAACTAGCACACACAATTCTATCTTAAGCTAACCAAAGATTCAATTTGGGATATGCAATTGTTTTTCAGCTTAAGGTTAGTAATGTGGTAAAATATAGAACAAATGGGGTTTTAAAGGCTCAAAGTGGTTAACAAGGGTGATTGAAAAGGGTTGGTTTGATTTGGATAAGTTAGCTTAAACAAATATTGGCCTCAATCATGTGCAAGCATGTAAATATAATAAATATTGGACATATAAGATAAAACAAAATATAGATTACAATCATAGAGAAGTAAACACACAAGAATAAAAAAATAATTATGGTTAAATAATGTAACCATACATAAAGGCTTAAATCTTTCACAGGTTGTGTGTTCTATAGCTCAAACATCATGTTCCAAATACAACTCAAGCAGATTTATCATAAAAATTTTGAAAAATTAGTGAAATTTTGTTCCAAAGATAGAATGTTTTTTAAAAGAAACTTATTGTATTTTCAATCAAGTAGAACATGCATGCAACTATCCTAACCTATGCAATTTATTCTATTCTATAAAAGAAAGAAAAATCTAACTAAAATATCCTAATTATTGGTGTCAGAGAAGAGAATTTACCTCCGAAAGTCAGGTATTGACCGACCTCCCACACTTAAGGCTTTGCACCGTCCTCGGTGCCATCTGTCAGGAACAGGGGTGGGCTGGTGGCAGTATCTCCACAGTCGAGATCATCATGGCTCCCGGTGCTAGTAAAAGTAGTGGAGTCCGGAGTGTCTGAGTCTCTAAAGCGTCCCTTGAGTAGCTCCTTGAGGTGTTTGAATCGGCGCTCGTTACGGTGCTCTCTCATCTTTGCTTTCTGTTCATGCCGATCCAACATTTCAAGTATCTGCTGGAGCAATTTCTCAATGGTAGATGCTTGTGGTGTTGAAGAAGGAATATCTTCAACCGGCTCAGTAGGCTGGCTTGTAGTGACTGCTAAAAATCTGAGGTATTTCCCGTTAGGGACATATTGATCATCCCGTGGAAGCATGGCTTTGGTGTCCCCAGCTCTGCAGGAGACTCCGGCTGCTGAGACAAGATTTGAGACCAAGGCGGGGAAAGGTAAGTTGCCCGCGATTTATACATGCTCCATAGCATGCCGGATGTGTCTTGAGAGATCCAGAGGTTGGTCTGTAAGGATGCACCATAGTAGAACAGCCATGTCCGTAGTGAAGGAGGACTCGTGAGTGCTTGGAAAGACGTAATGGGACATGATCTGTGCCCAGACGCGAACCTCCAAGGTAAGTGCGGAAGCCAAGATTCCCTTAGGGCGGTTGCGGTGGTATCCGTAGATCCAACGGCTGCCAGGTAAAGCGATGATTCCGAGAACGGAGTCCCAGTCAAATTGGTATCTCTGGCGCTGAAGGGTGGCTTCTTGAAAAGCGTCCATTCCTGCTGGAATAGGGGGAAGACTCAGAACTTGCTGAATGGCCTCTTCTGTGATGGGGACTTGCTTCTGCCGGACATAAACAGACTGCAGGGTTGGTATGTAGAAGTTGGAGTAGAACTCAACTACCCAAGAAAGATTGACCTGCCTTGGCTGTCTCCGTAGGAAACCCCATTGTCTTCGCTCAATTTGCGGCTCAACAAAGGTGGCAATATTGGACGAGAGGATAAGAAGGTATTCATTGTTATAGTTCCTTTCTACTAGGATAGGGAACATCTGCTCACAGTAGCGATTGGGAAATCGCGCAGTGTCCTTTGCTAGAAAGGCTTTCTCCTTGTCGTCAACCTTTATTATCCTCTTAACCCTTTTTGTTGAGGGCTTGACTGCGGTTGAAGAAGGCTCTGCCACTAATGCTCTTTTAGTTCCTCTTCTTGCTGGTGGTTTGGAAGTAGCTTTCTCTTTTCCTTTCTTGGTGGTCATCCTGAAAGAAGGGAATAGAAAGGAAATTAAATTCAAAGAGATAGAGCAAGGAAGAGGGTATCGTAAGTGATAGTCAATGCACAATAAAGATAAATGGCACTAACACATGGTCCAGATTACATGTGAAAAGCTCATCAATGGAAATATAGCAAGTGCATGTAGGACAATGGAATGCAAGAGGTTTATTGGCATGCAGGCAAAGGCATGAGTAGCATATATCAAACATTTAATGTCCAAGTTAGGTTACCATTTGTAACAAACTAACTATCACGTTTGTATTGGCAATTAAATTTAATTAATAAAATATGAAAGGGAATTTGTGAAAAGCAAGCATTGCAGAGTAGAGTAAAGTAATGTAGAAAAGTGCATAGTGCTATATGGGCTTTTTCACAAACACATGGCATGCATGTTAAACAAGATATAAAAAGTATGAAATTGAACATGCAAGTAATCCCTTAAATAGGAGAAAAATAATTGTCAAACAATTTGCAATAATCCACAAGCATATAATGAGGAATGATGACTCAAAAGGTTTCTAACACCATGTAAAAGGAAGAGAAGAAGAAGGAAAAATAAAGATTTGAAAAGAGAAAGAAAAGAAAAAGAAAATAATAATATATACATAATATAATAAGAATGATAGAAAAGTGAAGAAGGAAGAAGAAGGTAAAACCTTGTTAATGGTGGTGAGAGAGATAGAGAGTGAAAGGTGAGGTAGAAGGGGAAGGGGGAAAGAAGAAGGAAGGAGGGAAAAGAAAAATTAGGATTTGGAGGAAAGAAAGATAAGATAATTTGGAAATTGAAGTTGAGCTGTGCGGCGCATGCGACGCGGCCGCGGAAGGCACGCGTTCGCGTGAGCGCGCGTCAGGAAAGGGGATGCGATCGCGTCTGTCACGCGGTCGCGTGACCTACGTTGTGCTGCTGGCGCGAGTGCAGCCTTGCTCCAGCACAACTCTCTGTTCAATATAATTCAAATGCCAAATTGGGGTGACGCGATCGCGTGGGTCATGCAATCGCGTGAGTGTGCATCAGAAATTAATTGACGCGGTCGCGTCGGTGACGCAGTCGCATGACAAGGATTGTGCTTCCAGCCCCAATCCAGCACCACTCTCGCACAATATAGCATTGTGCACCCTTTGACGTTGAAAATGCAGGGCATGCGGTCGTGTGGAGCACGCGGTCGCGTGGGAGGCCATGATTTCCATGCGACGCAGTCGCGTGGAATAATTTGTGCCTTTGGCACGACTCCAGCGCTGCTCCTGCGTAACTTTCTTTTCATTTTTATTTTTCTTTACTCCCCTTGCCACGCGGACCGTCGCTGGGGCGATTACGTCGCACGGCGAAATTTTTTTTTTTTAAGGAAAGATAAAGACATGTAATTGAAAGAGCACGAAAGCACTAATAAAGAGAAAAGTTATTTAAAGAAGAAAAACTAAAAGTGAAGAAAAGAACGATCATACCGCGGTGGGTTGTCTCCCACCAAGCACTTTGCTTTAACGTCCGTAAGTTGGACGCTCCACTAGCTCAATCTGTTGCTATGTGGGGATCTTCCAGGCGGAAGATCTCAAGCTCCTTGTTTTTCTGCACCTTCTCACCATGGTATAGCTTCAGGCGGTGTCCATTAACCTTAATAAGTTCAGAACTTGAAGGATGGCTTAGGTGATAAACTCCGTACGGTTCAGCCTTCTTTATTCTATATGGACATTCCCATTTTGATCTCAACTTATCGGGCATGAGCCTCAGTCGAGATTTGTAAAAGAGAACAAAATCTCCAGGTTGGAACTCTCTCTTCTTGATGTTTTGATCATGCACAGCTTTCATCTTTTCCTTGTATATTCTGGAGTTCTCATAAGCTTCTAGGCGAAGGTTCTCCAGTTCCTGCAGTTGCAATTTTCTTTTAGCTCCAGCATTCTCAATCCCCATGTTGCACTCTTTAACTTCCCAGAAGGCTCTGTGTTCGATTTCAACTGGAAAATGACAAGCTTTTCCATAGAATAAGCGGTAGGGAGTCATCCCAATGGGTGTCTTGTATGCTGTTCTATATGCCCACAGTGCATCTTGTAGTTTGGTGCTCCAGTCTTTTCTGTGAGGCTTTACTATCTTTTGCAGGATACATTTAATTTCTCTATTTGACACCTCGGCTTGCCCATTAGTTTGGGGATGGTAAGCTGTTGCAACTTTATGGATTATCCCATGCTTCTTCATCAATCCTGTTAGTCTCCTGTTACAAAAATGGGTGCCTTGATCGCTCACGATCACTCGTGGTGATCCAAAGCGGCATATAATATGGTTTCTCACAAAGGAAACAACAGTGTTAGCATCATCAGTGCGGGTATGAATTGCTTCCATCCATTTGGAAACATAATCTACAACTAACAATATATAAAAATATCCACTAGAATTTGAAAATAGACCCATGAAGTCAATGCCCCAAACATAAAAAATTTCACAGAAAAGCATATATTGTTGAGGCATCTCATCCCTCTTGGATATGTTACCAAATTTTTGGCATGGGTGACAAGATTTACAAAACTCAGCAGCATCTCTAAAAAGAGTAGGCCACCAGAATCCATAGTCTAAGATCTTTCTAGCTGTTCGTTGGGGGCCAAAATGTCCTCCACTATCAGATGAGTGACAGGCCTCTAAAATGGATTGGAATTTTGATTGAGGTACACAATGTCTAATTATCTAGTCAGCGCCACATCTCCATAATATATGGGTCATCCCATGTATAATACTTAGACTTGCTTTTCAGCTTGTCTCTTTGATGTTTTGAAAAATGTGGAGGAAATATGCGGCTAACTAAATAATTAGCAACAGGTGCATACCAAGGGACTACCTCAGATACTGCTTGCAGGTTGTCAAAAGGAAAATTATCATTTATAGGAGTAGAATCATCCTTAATTTGTTCAAGGCGACTCAAGTGGTCTGCGACTAAATTTTGATTACCACTCCTATCCTTGATTTCTAAATCAAATTCTTGTAACAGCAGTATCCAACGTATAAGTCTTGGTTTGGATTCCTTTTTAGCCAATAGATACTTTAGAGCTGCATGGTCCGAATACACTACTACTCTAGTACCAAGTAAATAAGCCCGAAATTTATCCAGAGCAAAAACAATAGCAAGTAGCTCTTTCTCAGTAGTAGTATAATTGGACTGGGCAGTGTCTAAAGTCTTAGACGCATAGGCAATAACAAAAGGATTCTTACCTTCACGCTGAGCCAGCGCTGCTCCTACTGCATGGTTGGAAGCATCGCACATGATTTCAAATGGCTGGCTCCAGTCGGGTCCTCTCACAATTGGAGCTTGAGTTAGAGCAGTCTTTAGCTTATCAAATGCTTGTTTGCAATCCTCACTGAACTCGAACTCAATATCCTTTTGTAGTAATCTGGATAAGGGAAGTGCCACCTTACTAAAGTCCTTAATAAATCTCCTGTAGAAACCTGTGTGGCCAAGGAACGAACGGACTTCCCTCACAGAAGAGGGGTAAGGTAAACTAGAAATAACATTCACCTTTGCTGGATCTACAGAAATGCCATTATTAGATACCACATGTCCCAATACAATCCCTTGCTTTACCATAAAGTGGCATTTTTCGAAATTCAGTACAAGGTTTGTATTAATACATCTATCTAATACTCTAGATAATCTATCTAAGCAAAGGTTAAAAGAATCACCATAAACGCTAAAATCGTCCATAAAAACTTCCATACAGTCCTCAATAAGATCAGAGAAAAGACTCATCATGCACCCTTGGAAAGTAGCTGGTGCATTGCACAAGCCAAAGGGCATTCTCTTATAAGCGTAGGTCCCAAAAGGACATGTAAAAGTAGTCTTTTCCTGATCCTCAGGAGCTATATGAATCTGGAAATAACCAGTGTAACCATCTAAAAAGCAATACTGTGATTTACCTGACAGGCGATCCAGTATTTGATCAATGAATGGAAGTGGGTAGTGATCCTTACGAGTAGCTTGGTTGAGACGCCTGTAATCAACGCAGACTCTCCAAGCATTTTGAACTCTAGTTGCTATGAGCTCTCCATGCTTATTCTTCACGGTAGTGACTCCGGACTTCTTGGGAACCACTTGTACTGGGCTTACCCATTCACTGTCTGAAATGGGATATATGATACCGGCCTCCAATAGTCTGGTCACTTCCTTTTTGACAACTTCCAAGATGGTAGGATTCAATCTTCTTTATGGTTGACGGATAGGTCTTGCTCCATCTTCTAAAAATATTCTGTGCTCGCATACTTGAGGGTTGATTCCCACTATGTCTGCCAAACTCCACCCAATTGCCTTCTTATGCTTCCTCAGCACATCAAGTAGCTGTTCTTCTTATTGAGAAGCCAGTTCTCTTGCAATAATAACCGGAAGCTTCTGCTCATCCTCAAGGTAAGCATATTTGAGATGTGAAGGGAGAGGTTTCAATTCTAACTTTTGATTATGGGCAGGCTCTGGGTTATCTGGGGCTTGTGAAAATGGCGAAGTGTCCTCATTGTCAGTTAAGAAGGTCCCCATACTTGGACCTTGTCCAGTGTGCCTCTCTTCAAACTCTTTCTTTTGAACTTCAGCCACACTTTCGTCTATGACATCACACTAGAAGATAGAACGATCTTCTGGGGGATTGTCAATGACTCCATTCAGATTGAAGATTACCATGCGGCCATCTATTTCAAAGGAGTATGTCCCTGAAAAAGCATCCAATTTGAATTTTGATGTCTTCAGGAATGGTCTTCCAAGTAGGATTGATGATGGCTTATCTGAATCATTATGGGACATCTCCAAGATATAAAAATCAGTGGGAAATATGAGCCCTTTAATGTTCACCAAAACATCTTCAATAACTCCAGCCACTGTAATAATGCTTTTATCTGCTAACACAAAACGAGCTGCCGACCTTTTTAAGGGAGGGAGCCTTAAAACATCATATATAGACAAAGGCATTATATTGACACATGCTCCTAAATCACACATGCAATCATAAATTACTACACCACCAATAGTACAACTAACTATGCAAGGACCTGGATCACTATATTTTTCAGGTAATCCTCCCATTAAAGTGGATATAGAACTACCTAAAGGAATAGTTTCTAATTCATTAATTTTGTCTTTATGGATACATAAGTCTTTTAGAAACTTTGCATATTTAGGTACCTGCTGAATAACATCAAAAAGGGGAACAGTTTCATCAACCTTTTTGAATATTTCTACCATTTTAGGATCAGGTTCCAGCTGCTTCCTAGGCTTCCTTGCAAGTTATGGAAATGGGATGGGAGTAGTGTTTTCTGTGGTGCCTGCACCTTTTTGTGCTTCTTCCTGTGGTTGAGCTATCTCTTCTTTAGCTATGTCATGTATATCCTCTTCCTCTTCGACATCTTCGATTTCTACCACCTATTCAGCTGAGGCGTATTCTGGTGAGCTTGGTTCCTCCTGATTCCTCTCCTGCAGTGTGGTTTTGAACCTTAGGGTGATGGCATTAATGCCTCCCTTTGGATTGGGTAATGGTTGAGAGGGGATTCCAGTGGTGCTTGAAGGTTGGTTACTGGAATTTTGTGATGAACCAAGTTGTGTCATAAAAGCTTGCAGAGTAGAGGTGAAACCATTCAGACTGGCGTTAATACTGTTCATGATGGTATTTTCCATGGCCAGTTGTCTTTTCTCAAAAAGCTTGTAATAAATCTTCATTAGAAGATACAGAAGAATGAGTAAATTGAGAGGTTTGCTGCTGATTGTTCGGTGGTCCTTGGTTTTGCCTCAGGTGAGGTGCTCGGTAAGGTTGATTTTGCTGCCTGTTGTTGTAATTATTCCACCTTTGATTTCCCTGATTATCTCTGCCTCCCCTATTATTGTTGTCCCTCCAATTCTGGTTTGAATTGTCCTACCATCCATGGTTATTATTTCCACTTTGATTGTACCCTTGGTTGGGGCGGTCATAGAAGTTGTGAGTGGATGCCACCATGTTGTCTTCTTGTTGGAGCTGCGGGCATTCATCAGTGTAATGGCTGTAATTAGCACAAATTCTACAAATTCTTTGTGGAACTAGTTGTTGGTTATGTTGCGGTTGAGTTTTGCTGAGCTTGTTGATTTAACTGCATTTGCTTCAGCAGGTTGGTCATTTCACAGATGCTTCGATTTAGAGCAACAGTCTTTATGCCGGAAGATACTTCTGCAACGGCCCTTGAACAGCCTTGCTTCTATCTGTGGTTCCGAGTAGATTCAGCTAAATCACTGATCAATTGCCAAGCTTCATCAGTGGTCTTGTATTTCTTCATAGACCCATTGCTGGCACTTTCCAATATGGTCTTATCTTGGGGCCTCATACCTTGTGTGATATAACTGAGTAGCACGATCTTGTCAATCATGTGGTGGGGGCATGCTTCCAGAAGATTATTGAAGCGCTCCCAGTATTCAAAGAGGGTCTCATTGTCATCCTGAACAATTGTAGAGATATCCTTCCTCAGATTCACTTTCAGATCCGCCCTCAGAGCGGACTAACCTACGCTGTTCTCGCCTTATTCGTGAAATTGTTCTTTCAATTTCAGGATCGAATATTAGCAATCGTGGATCAGGAAGTGAACGTGTCATTTGACGTAAGAAACATGCAGCTCATAGTAGCAAAATTAAATAAAATGCAAGTAAATAGATTCTAATTAATAAAATTAGCACTCTATTGCAACTCCCCGGCAACGGCGCCAAAAATTGATGGAGTGCAGAAGCTGGTGAATTAAAAATTTATTAAAATGGTTACGTTGCAAGTATAGTTCTTAACTCACCGAAAATCTGCCTATCAATTTAGAAATATGTCACAGAAAGTTTAAATTAAAATTACTGGGAGTTTTAAGTCCCAGATCGTCTCCCAACGAGTTGCAGAAAAGTGTGTTGTTTTATTAATCAGATATTCCAAAAAGTTGAGCTAAGTAAATTGGGATTTAAATTGAGGAATTTTAAATAATAAAAATAAAAGCCTTGACTGGGAATTGATTGGTTAGAATCTCTATCATTGATGGAATGATTTTTTTAAGATTGATTTATAATTAATGGTTATTCTGTTTGGTTATCCTTTACTAGGTAAGGGAAAGTCAAACAAGTGGGAATGCCAGATCTGTTCACAAGTTGCAACCCACTTAGTTCAAAGGGATTGGCGTCGGTGACAGGATAGCAATCCAACATTTAACCCAATTACAAATTTTCCTTCAATCCTTCCAACTCAAGAGTTCCTTTTAATCAATTCCCCATCAAGTAATGAAACTACTCACGCGTTGTAAATAAAGAATCCATGGCACATGAAAGGGAATTAAAAGAAGACATGATTATTGGAATGGAAATTAAATTAAAAAGAAATAATCCTTGCATTAATTAATCATAAAAGTATCTGAATGACAAAATTGAACATAACAAAGAACATGGAAGAATAAAACCAAGCTAAGAAAACAAACTATAATGATGAAGTCTTGATGAGGAAATAACTCTTCTCAATGTTCCAATGATAAGACCAATTGAAAATTAAAATCCTAAAAACTAGAGAGAAAAACGTAAGAGAGTAAAAAAAAAAAACTAGATCTAAAAACTACTGAATGAAAAAATGTGTCTGCCTTGTTTCTGCATATTCTCTGACTCTAGTCTGCTGTTCCGGGCCGAAAACTGGGCCGATATAGGGTCCAAAATTGCTTGTTTCGGATTCTGCAGATTATGCAAATCGCGCATGTCACGTGATCGCATCGTCCATGCAGACGCGTCACTTGTGCTTTTCCTCTTCACGCGTTCGCGTCGTCCATGCTACCGCGTCGCTTGTGCTTTCCAATCCGCGCTGCCGCACAAGCCATACGACCGCGTCACTGCGATTTGCGCTCCTTCGCGCGGTCGCGTGAGCCATGCGACCGCGTCACTTTTCGCTGGTTATCTCCTCAAATTCTTGTGTTCCTCCCATTTTTGCTAGCTTCCTCTCCAATCTCCGTCTCGATCATGCCCTATAAAGCCTGAAACACTTGACACACAGATTACGACATCGAATGGAATAAATGAGAATTAAAATTAAATAATTAAAGTCTCTAGGAAGCAATTTTCAAACATGTAATAAATTCAGGAAAGAAATCTAAATGCATGCTAAATTGATGAATAAGTGGGTAAGGATCACAACAAAACCACACAATTAAACACAATATAAACTATAAAATAGTGGTTTATCAAACCACCTTCCTATTATGAACCCTTTCTCCAAGATAATGAACCCTCATATCCATCCTAATACTCAATGGATGAAATCCTTAGCCTTATACTTCAAGGGCAAGGAGAAATGCAAAGGGAGACACTAGAATTTGTGGCTACTTTGACCAGGGTAGTAAGCACCTTAACCTCCCAATGCTTAAGTACTCAAAGCACTCCCATGGTCACATGTGGAGAATCAATTGAAAAGCATAGCATGAAGGAGAGATTGGAAACTCCGGTGGAAAATGAGGAATGCTACTTTGTATTAGAACAATTGGAGGAGCCTATGATCATCGAAGAAGAGGAAGAAGTGGTTGAAGATTTAGGAGATGCGGAACCTCCTTGGGAACTTAGAGTTGAAGAGAACAACTCCAAGAAGATTGAATTGGATGTTGAGGAGGAGAGTGCACAACCTCCAAAACAATTATTGAATGAAGCCTTAGAAGGAATGGAGCAAGAGTTGAGTTTCCTTGGTGATGAAGATCATGCATCCAACCTTCTTGGTGGTGAATCCTTTGAATTTTAAGAACCTTCTCCAAATGAGATAAAAAGCAATGTGGAGGTAGATTTTTCTCTTCCTCCCATCTATGATTTAAGTGATGGAGAAGAGCTAGATGAAAATTATGAACAAAGGATTGAAAGTGAAGAAGTTTGTGAAGAGGTGGAGACAAACAACGAAGCAAAAAAGGGAGTAGAGCTTGCAAGGACATTAGATATACCTCTCCCCAAGCCACCACCATCCATTCTTTCATTCAAGTGGGTAAGTTCCTTATACTTAAGCTTTATCATCCCCCTTGAATATGGTTTACTTGAGACAGATGGTCAACTTAGAAAAATTAGTGGCTTTAATAGTAAAAGGGAGATGGTTAGTGGTTGGAAGCATCATTCTAGGTTCATTATGGTCACATGTCCAAAGCTTGATAGCAAAGGTTGGTGTAGAACTAGAGTGCATGGGTCTAAAAGGATGTTTGGTCACCTTATTGAGAATTCATCTTACTTTCCACCCACATGGACTAATGATAATCAACTTAGAGACGGGTGTGAAAATAAAGTGTGAGATCCCGGATCACAAGAAGAGGATCAACATTGGGAGCCCATGGTTTGTTGAGAACTCCATTAAAGCTTGGCGATATTGATCTTGAATGATGGAGCTTATTGGAGGTCTAAGCATTGGTGGAAGTTCCAAGATGAATTTAAGCACAAGCCACCTTGAGAGGAGCTCCCCATAAGTCCAACTTAAGGACAATAAACAAAAGTGCTAGGTGGGAGACACCCCACCATGGTAAAATCCTTTCATTTTCTCTTTTGTACATATTGGTAGAATTAGTTTAATTTCATGTTTAGATTAGTTGGTTGACTTTATTTGATAGTTTAGTATGTTAAATAAGGTTTTAAGGTGTTTTGGGTAGCTGTTTGGAGATTTGGCATGCTTGGATTGGTGCAAAAACATAAAAAAATTTGAAAAATAAAGCACCATCCACGCGTACGCGCACTGCATGCGTATCCGTGCATCAAGAATTTTCACCAACCCCCACGGACATGCCAAAGACGCGTACGCGTGGATGTACAAATTTCACCCCTAGCTAAAAACCTGGGAGTTAAGCCTGCACTGTGCAAAAATCGAGCCTAAGGCACAAACCAATTCGTGCGTACGCACACCTGGCGCGTACGCGTTCTTTTTGGCAACTTGCGGATTGACGCGCAAGCGCACCGTACGCGCACGCCGATAGTGCCACCTGCCCTCCTGGTACATTTTCCAGAGAGTTATTCCCACGTTGCGCCAACGTAGTGCCTTTGGCACAAACCCACTCGCGCATACGCACACATGCTGCGTACGCGCCACTCTCAGAATATTCCATCGATGCGGACGCACTCTGTGCGCGTACACGTCGCATCCATTGCACCACCATCCGTGCTCGCCCGTCGTGCACGCTTACGCGCAGATTCCCTTATCTCAACCATTTCCTTTCTTCTCTTCTTTCCGTTTCTTTCCTCCTACTTTCTTCTTCCCTTCTTCTACCCCTCATCCAACACTCCTAAACACCATTGATAACCATTTATTTTAGTTAGTTAATTAGTTAGTTAGTTAGTTGATTAGTTAGTTAGTTTAGTTTTCATTTCATTTTCTCTTTTTCATTATAAGTCTTGGATTATTATTCTTGTTTACCATTAATTGCTGCTGGATAATAAAATGGATGTTATCTTAACATCATTATGTCTATAATCTTTGTTGGAGTCTATTGTTGAGGTTATATTTTGTTACATGGTTTTGAGTTCTTCATGCTTACCTTTTAAGAATACCAAGTGATGAGAATTGCCTTCGAGCTTGTAACTCTTCTTGAATTACATGATTTGGCCACCATGTGGTTTGAGCCTTATTCTGTGATTAGGCAACCTCTTGATGGATAATGTTATGCATTTACCTTAATGCCTTGTGTTATGATCATATGCATCCAAATACTTTTAGCTTGAATGCTTTTATGCCTCTTTAATGCTTGTCTTACCTTACAAATTTACTTAAAGCATTTCAAGCACACTAGAATAAGTAAAGAGCTTGCTGCTATTGTGACTTAGCCTTTCATGTTAGTGTGTGCTCTAAACCGTGCACAACATAGAATGCACACTCACTTTTATTAATGTCACATTAATTCACTCATTCCATTCTAGTGATTTACCTCACTCCAACAATGTATGCTTCCTTGCTTTCATATCTTCTCATCTTATGGTGTTATATTTTTGCTTTTCATGATGGATGCACCACAAGCAATAACGGAAGCAAGACTAAGAACACGCAGCAATCCAGAGATTCGTCGTACCCACTTGCTCATCTTTGGATGCACCGAGGACGGTGCAAACTTTTAAGTGTGGGGAGGTCGTCCGACTGGTCGGCGATTTTGGGTGACAAATTTCTAATCCCAACACTTTTGCATTTTATTTTATGTTTTTAGGATTTTTACTTGCATTTTCTTATTTTCGCATATGTATACACAATAAGCTTTGTCAAAATAATGAAATTTTTCAAGAAATTTATCTATAGGGCACCTCAATTGATTTGGGTGAAAAACTTTTTCATAAACCTCGCTTGAAGTATATATATTGTGGATTATAATTCTTGAGCTAAGAACACAAGCTTGTGAGATATGAGCCTAATGGTGTGGTTACATCTTATAACCGCTTATTTTTCCTTCTTGTGTGCATTATTCTCTTTCTATGATTGTGATCTTTGATTTGTTTGATTCTTTATGTCCATTATTTTGTGTATACATGCATTTATATGATAGAGACCATCATTTCATTAGCTCACTTGCCCAAATAGCCTTACCTTTTATCAACCTTTGTTAGCCAACTTTGAGCCTACGAATAACCCACTTTGTTCTTAATTTAGCACATTACAAGCCTTAAAGCGAAAAACAATAAATGTCCTTAATTTGGATCTTTGATTGGCTTAGGCTAGTGTGTGTATGTATCATTCAAGTGTGAGAAATCTTGGGACATTGGTTGGGAAAAAGGGTGTATTTTGTATTTTGTTGAAAATATTGGGAATTGGGTGCATGTTCGTGTATTGATTAAATGTATAGACCTTATGCATTGATGTTCTTGAATATAGAAAAAAATTGAGAAAAACAAAAGAAAAAGAAAAGAAATGAAAAATAATATGGAAAAGAAAAAAAAATATAGAAAAAGAAAGAAAAATAAAAAACGAAAAGTAATAAAAAGGGGACAAAATACCCCAAGTGAAGCAAGGTCCAATAAAATCAATGCATATGTGTTGTGAAATGAAAAGAAAATACATGAGTATGTGAAAAAGTGAAAAATGGGTAGTTAGGTTAGAAGTTAATTGTATAGGATGTCATAGGCTAGGTTGGAAGTTTAAGCTTGTCAAAGATTCAAATTTTAAACTCACTTCACCAAATATGCATCCTACCTTGACCCTAACCTCATTACAACCTAAAGAAAAGACCTCATGATAATTGTATGCATGCATGAAATATATGTTGATTGTTAGAAGAAGAACAAACCTTGGAAAGCATGATTAGGGGAGAATTGAGTGAATCGACCCTAAACACTTGAGCGAATAGAGTGTAAACACATCCGGTGAGGGTTCGATGGTTCGATTACTCGACCTTAAACACTTGAGGCTCTTCTCTCATAATCTTCTTGATCAATACATTGTTTGTTGGTATGTGAGATGTAACCACTTTGAATTGAGGTCTTGAGGGTTGTGTGGTTTTTGTATTAGAAATTGAACTTAACCTCTTCTCATGACCAATTAAATCACGAGAGTGGCAATTGATTGTGCTGACAGAAATTGAGTCACCAAGAGATTGGGACTCAATTATTTACAATCTGCCATGGATCTATCTTACATGATTAAGAAGGAGTGAAACCCATTGAGTAAAGAGGAATCAACATCTCCAATCCTTTATGTTTGCTATCTTTACTTTCCGTCATTTACTTTCTACCATTTTATTTCCTTGTACTTTTATTTCCAGCACTTTGCTTTCCTGCACTTTACTTTTACGTCATTTACTTTCTCTGCACTTTATTGCTTTCTTTAAATTTCTAGTCATTTATATTTCCTGTTTGCTCATCACTCCAAAATGATTGTCTAACTAGAATAATCAATTGACTATTGATTGCTTAATCCTTTAATCCTCGTGGAATCGACCTCTCTCTTATGAGTTTTATTACTTGATATGACCCCGTATATGATAAACCCCATTTGTAGGGTTTATCTTGTATTGATTTTAAGAGATTTTAATACCTTTTACCCACATTTATTCAATGAATTAGCATGATTTTGTGATTGTCTCCTTATTTGTGCTTAGATGTGAAAACATGCTTTCTATACCTTAAATTAGTTAATTTTAATTCACCTTTGATTTCACTAGATGCCTTGATGTGTTTGTTAGTGATTTCAGATTGAAAAGGCTAGGAATAGATCAAAGGAGTGAAGAGGAAAGCATGCAAAGTGGATAAATCATGGAAAAAGCCAAAAATTTGGACTCGCCCATGGACACGCGCGCGCACCTTGCGAATTACCCCATGGACGCGTACGCGTGCTGTGCGTGTACGCGTCGGTGATGAAATATGATTTTTTAATGAAAACGCACCCAACGAATTCTCAAGGGTTGTGGGGCCCAATTCCAACCAACTTTGGCACCAGAAATGCTATTTAAAGCCAGGGATTGAAGAGCAAAAGGGGGGATTCCATTCATACACACTCATTAGGATTAGTTTAGAGTTAGTTTTAGAGAGAAAAGCTCTCACTTCTCTCTAGGATTAGGATTAGGATTAGGTTTAGTTTTTAGATCTAGATTTAAATTCATGCTTTCTTCTACTTCCACCTTTCAATTCCTTGTTGTTACATTCATTCTTCTTCTATTCTTTTGTTGTAACTTCATTTATGTTGTTCTTATACTTTGTTGTAGATCCACTCTTGTTCCTTATTTTTTCTTTCAATTCAATTCAAGGTAATTCATAATAATTGTGCTTCTTTTGATTGTTGTTGTTAATTCTTTGCAATAATTGTTGTTAGATTCTATTCTTGTTGTCAATTTGCTTTGCTTTTCTTTTGTACCTTCCAAGTGTTTGATGAAATGCTTGGTTGGATTTTAGTATAGATTTTGTTCCTCTTGGCTTTGGTTGAGTAATTAGTGACTCTTGAGTTATCTAATTCATTTGTTGATTGATAATTGGAAGTTGCTAATTGATTTGAATGCCTCTAAAGCTAGTCTTTCCTTTAGGAGTTGATTAGGACTTGAGGAATCAAATTGATTCATCCACTTTACTTTCCTCCATGGTTAGAGGTTAACTGTGTGGTAGCAATGAACAATTTGTGGTCACAATTGAGGAGGATAACTAGGATAGGACTTCTACTTCTCATATCTTGCCAAGAGCTTTGTTAGTTATTAGTTTATTTTCTTTGCCATTTATATTTCTTGTCTAAAATCTCAAAAATCCCAAAATAACTTACAACCAATAACAAGAACACTTTATTGTAATTCATAGGGAGAACGACCTGAGGTTCAATACTTCGATTTATAGATTTTAGGGGTTTGTTTTAGTGACAAACAAATTTTTGTATGAAAGGGTTATTGTTGGTTTAGAAACTATACTTGCAACGAGACTTCAATTGTGAAATTCTAAACCATCAAAAATCCAATCATCAGTATACTTGCCGGTAGTAATTACGTGAGAAATTTATTTTTTATGTATTATGTTTTTGGCGCCATTGCCGGGTGTTCATACCCTGGGTCAAGCTGTCCGACCCGGGATGTTCTACCGACAAAGTGACCGACCTCCTCAGGTCAGGACAATCTGACCTCTTCTCAAAGAGCTTGGCCAAACTACCAGGAAAGCCCAATAAATGGCCCAAACAGAAGAACACGACCCAAATCCAAGGGCAGCCCAAGCCTATAGAGATAAAGGCGGTTCCCTTAAAGATAAGATAACCTCGCTTGAAGATAAAGATAAGATAAGATAACTAACTTATCTTATCTAAGAAAGGTCGCTCCACACAATTATAAATACACTAGAGTACCCAGGTATAATTCATACTCTGATTCTACTCAATACCTGCTTAATACCCTTGCTAACTTAGACATCGGAGTCCCTTGCAGGTACCACCACCCTCTGGTGATGAAGGATCAGCATCACCATCAAGTCCAACAAATCGGACACAACAAACTCCAACCAGTACAGAAGATCTTGTCCAAGATCGACCTACAGTTTCAGGTAACCCTCGGCACATTAGCGCCGTTGCCGGGGACCTGAAAGTCATCCCATCATCATGGCAGACGACCATGACAATGACCACAATTCATATCTAGAGGATAGAACGCCGCTCAAAAACGCGGACACTACACCAAAGGATGCTCCTCAACTTAACAACAAAAAGAATTCTCTAAACGCAGGAGCCATGGAGGCGCTTCAAGACCGTTTAAAACAACTGGAAGAAGAAGCCCTATGTCAACGAAAGGCTGAGAAAGACCTATAGAAGAAAATAAGGCGACGCCGGGAATTGGAGGATAAACTTCTAAAACTCGAAGCCGATCTCAAGACCAAAGCCAACCGATCCCCTTATGAGGACAACTCTCGCAAGGAACAAGATTCGTTCACCAAGGAGATCATGAAGACCAAAATCCCAAAAGACTTTAAACTCCCAAATATGACTTTATACGATGGCACTATAGATCCCGGTCATCATCTCAGCAATTTCAGAAGTAGAATGTACCTCATCGATGCCCCAGATGCAGTTCGTTGCAAAGCCTTTCCGACTACTTTAACAAAGACGGCAATCAGATGGTTCGACAATCTACCTCTTAGGTCCATCTCGAGTTTCAACGATTTGGCCAAGAAGTTTCTGGCCAGATTCTCCATTCAAAAAGACAAGGCTAAGCACGCTCCATGTCTATTAGGAATTAGGCAAGGAAAACGGGAAACTCTCAGTAACTACATGGAAAGATTCAACAAAACATGCCTAGACATACAGAACCTACCAATAGAGGCTGCCATTATGGGCCTCATCAATGGCTTGCGAGAGGGGCCTTTTATCCAATCTATATCGAAAAAACACCCCACATCTATGAACAAAGTGCAAGAACGAGCAGAGAAGTACATCAACATGGAGGAAAACTCTCGACTAGGAGAGACCTTGAAATCCGGATTCACCTCCCTGGACAAGGACAAAGAATCCAAAAAAAGGAAGATCGACATGGAGAAAAAATAAAAAATTACCACAGTTACACTCCCCTTCAGGTGTCTCTTGTGGACGTCTACAAAGAGGTTTGCAACATTGAAAAAATACCTCCAGCTCGACCACTCAAAGGCAAAAAAGGAGGAAGAAATCGGGCTGAATACTGTGAATATGATCGGATCCACAGACATTCCACCAATGAGTGTTTCGATTTAAAAAATGTCATAGAAAAACTAGTAAGAGAGGGGAAGCTAGATCGGTATCTGGCCACTCGGGACGAAGAACAAAGAAAAAGAAGAAGAGCAGAAGATGTTGGACAAATCGAGCGATCACCTCATATACCGGAAAGACATGTCCACATGATACACGGCGGATTTGCGGGGGGAGGAATCTCCAAATCAACCCGCACATCTTAAGGACGTATATCATGTTGAAAGGAAGAAGGAAGCACCCGACATCCCCGCGATTACTTTCACCAAAGAAGACTCATCCGGCATCGTATCGGGACACGACGATCCCATGGTCATCACTGTTATACTAGCAAACACAAATCTCCACCGCACACTGATAGACCAGGGGAGCTCCGCCGACATCTTATTCAAAACTGTCGTTGACAAGCTCGGCTTTGAAGAAAAAGAACTTAGAGCATATCCGAACAGCCTATTCGGAATAGAAGACACCCCGGTCCAACCGTTGGGATACATCTCGCTGCACACAACGTTCGGAAAAGGAAACCTGTCGAGAACACTCAAGATAGATTACATCGTGGTCGACGTAAGTTCAGCCTACAATACCTTAATAGGTCGGACAACATTAAATCAGCTCGGTACAATAGTTTCGACTCCACATCTATGCATGAAATTCCCAACTGTAGAAGGGATAGCTACAATAAAAGTAAATCAGAAGACGGCACACCGCTGTTACAACGAAAGTCTGAACCTCAGAGGCAGAGCAGAAGAATTCCACACAATCGAATTCGGTGGAGGTCAGAGGCGGGCGAACTCCGCCCACAACCTGAAGGTGAAATATAGAAAGTCCTATAAACATAAAAGACATAAAAGAATCACTCATACAGTTCTTACGAGATAACATCGACCTATTTGCGTGGAAGGCCGCAGACATGCGAGGCATAGACCCTAAGTTAATGTGTCACAAGCTAGCATTCTACCCCGGATCTTGGCCAGTGCAACAGAGGCATAGAAAGCTGACACCAGAACGTTCTCAAGCTGTGGAAGAGTAGGTACAAGCTCTACTGGAGGCAAGATTCATAAGAGAAGTCAAATACCCACTGTTCATACCTTGGATCGAGCTGTCAGACCCGGGATGTTCTATAGACAAAGCAACCGACCTTTTCAGGTAAGGATGACCCGACCTCTTCTCAAAAAGCTCGGCCGAGTCACAGGAAAGCCCAGTAAAGGGCCCAAAATTGAGGAACACGACCTCAATCCAAAGGCAACCCAAGCCTATATAGATAAGGGCGGTTCCCATAAATGATAAAGATAAGATACGATGACTACCTTATCTTATCTAAAAAGGTCACTCTACACCATTATAAATACATTGGAGCACCCAGGTATAACTCATACTCTGATTCTACTAAATACCTGCTTAATACCCTTGCTAACTTAAGCATCGGAGTCCCTTGCAGGTACCCCCCACCCTCTAGGGACGAAGGATCAGCACAACCATCAAGTTCAACAAGTCAGACACAACACCTCTGACCAATACAGAAGATCTCATCCGAGATCGACCTACAGTTTCAGGTAACCCTCGGAACATTGGCGCCATTGCCGGGGACCTGGAAGTCAGATCTAGAGGATAGAATGCCGCACAAAAACACGGACACTACACTGAAAGACACCCCGGAATCCAACGGGGATAAAAACTCATCAAATCCGGGAGTAATAGAAGCACTTTAGGATCGTTTAAAGCAACTCGAAAAAGAAACCCAGCATCAACAAAAAGTTGGGAAGGATCTACAAAGGGAGGTAAGGCGACATCGAGAATTAGAAGATAAACTTCTAAAAATCAAAGCTGATTGGTGGACGAAATTGTGATCAATTCTCTTTAAGTTGTTTGTCTTTGTATGAAATCATTATTATGGCACTGGTTGAATTCACAACTCCGTTCAACTAACCAGCAAGTGTACTGGGTCGTCCAAGTAATAAACCTTACATGAGTAAGGGTCGATCCCACAGAGATTGTTGGTATGAAGCAAGCTATAGTCACCTTGTAAATCTCAGTTAGGCAGATTAAAATAGTTTATGGGTTAGAAAATAAAAATAAGAAAATAGAAATAATAAACGGATAGAAGACTTATGTAGATTCATTGGTGAGAATTTCAGATAAGCGAATGGAGATGCTGTATGGCTCAAGGACGCCTGCTCTCCTACTGCTTCTATTCAATCCTTCTTACTCCTTTCCATGGCAAGCTTTGTATAGGGGTTCACCATCAGCTGTGGTTACTTTCAATCCTCTCGGGAAAATGATCCTATGCGGTTGTCAGTCGCACGGCTAATCGTCTGGAGGCATCACCCATGGTTGATGGCTACATCCCATCCTCGCAGTGAAAACTAATGCTCACGCACTCTGTCACTAATCACCGGTTGGTTCCCGCTCCTACTGGAATAGAATCCCTTGATCCTTTTGCGTCTGTCACTAACGCCCAGCAGGTTGCAAGTTTGAAGCACGTCACAGTCATTCATTACCGGAATCCTACTCGGAATATCACAGACAAGGTTAGACTTTCCGGATTCCCAGGATCCTACTCGGAATACCACAGACAAGGTGAGACTTTCCGGATCCTCATAAATGCCGCCATCTATCTAGCTTATACCACGAAGATTCTGTTGGGGAATCTAAGAGATACGCATTCAAGCTCGGTTGCATGTAGAACGGAAGTGGTTGTCAGTCACGCGCGTTCATAAGTGAGAATGATAATGAGGGTTACTTATCATCACATTCATCGTGTTCTTGGGTATGAATGAATATCTCGGAATAAGAATAAGAGAGGTTTGAATAAAAGAAAATAGAACTTCATTAATACTTGAGGTACAGCAGAGCTCCACACCCTTAATCTATGGTGTGCAGAAACTCCACCGTTGAAAATACATAAGTATAAGAGGTTCAGGCATGGCTGAATGGCCAGCCCTCTCCATGATCAAGTGACCGAATGATTAAAGACTTAGAGTGGTCAAAAGATGTCTAATACAATAGATAAATGTCCTATATATACTAGACTAGCTTCTAGGGTTTACATGAGTAAGTAATTGATGCATAAATCCACTTCCGGGGCCCACTTGGTGTATGCTTGGGCTGAGCTTGATTAATCCACGAGCTGAGGCATTTCCTGGAGTTGAACTCCGAGTTATGACGTGTTTTGGGCGTTCAACTCCGGATCATGACGTTTTTCTGGCGTTTAACTCCAGATAGCAGCGTGTACTTGGCGTTCAACGCCAAGTTACGTCGTCATTCTTCGAATACAGTATGGACTATTATATATTGCTGGAAAGCCCTGGATGTCTACTTTCCAACGCCGTTGAGAGCGCGCCAATTGGAGTTCTGTAGCTCCAGAAAATCCATTTCGAGTGCAGGGAGGTCAGATTCCAACAGCATCAGCAGTCCTTTTGTCAGCCTTCTTCAGAGTTTTGCTCAGATCCCTCAATTTCAGTCAGAATTTACCTGAAATCACAGAAAAACACACAAACTCATAGTAAAGTCCAGAAATGTGAATTTAACATAAAAACTAGTGAAAACATCCCTAAAAGTAGCTTAAACTTACTAAAAACTATATAAAAACAATGCCAAAAAGCGTATAAATTATCCGCTCATCACTGATCTCAAAGCAAAAGCTACTCGGACCACCCCTAAAGACAACTCATGCAAAGACCAGGGTCCATTCACTAGGGAAATCATGAAGACCAAAATTCCTAAGGACTTCAAACTCCCGGATATGACTTTGTACGATGGCACTACAGATCCCAACCATCACCTCAGCAATTTCAAAAGTAGAATGTACCTCACCGACACTTTAGATGCAGTTCGCTACAAAGCTTTTCCAACAACTCTCACAAAGACAGCAATCAGATGGTACGATAACCTACCTCCGAAGTCCATCTCAAGCTTTGATGACCTAGCCGAAAAGTTCCTGGCCAGATTCTCCATCCAAAAAGACAAAGCTAAGCATGCCCCAAGCTTACTAGGAATCAAGCAAGGAGATCGGGAAAGTCTTTGCAACTACATGGAAAGATTCAACAAAACATGCCTAGACATACAAAACTTGCCAACAGAAGCCGCCATCATGGGCCTCATCAATGGCCTACGCAAGGGACCTTTTAGCCAATCCATATCAAAGAAGTACCCCGCGTCTCTAGACCAAGTTCAAGAACGAGCAGAGAAATACATCAACATGGAAGAAAATTCCTGACTAGGAGAAACCTCAAGATCTGGATTCACCTACCAGGATAAAGATAAAAAGTCCAAAAAGAAGGAAGATCAACAAGGGAAAAAAATTAAAAAATATCAGAATTACACCCCTTTCCGGGTGTCTCTTGTGGATGTGTACAAGGAAGTCTGCCACACAGAAAAAATACCCCCAGCTCGACCACTCAAAGGCAAACGAGAAGGGGGAAACCGAAACGAATATTCTGAATACCATCGTGTCCGTGGACATTCCACCAATGAATGCTTTGATCTAAAATGTCATAGAAAAATTAGTGAGAGAAGGAAAAATAGATCGGTACTTGGCCACCTGAGACGATGAGCAAAGAAAAAGGAGGAGGGACGAAGAGGTCTGACGAACAGAGCGATTACCTCGTACGCCAAAAAGACATGTTCATATGATACACGAAGGATTTGCAGGAGGAGGAATCTCCAAATCATCCCGCAAAAGATATCTCAAAGAAGTATATCATGTCGAAGGAAAGAAGGAAGCACCCGACATCCCTGCAATTACGTTCACCAAAGAAGACGCATCCGGTATCATCTCAGGACATGACGATCCCATGGTCATCACCATCATACTGGCAAATGCCAATCTCCACCGCACACTAATAGACCAAGGGAGCTCTGCCGACATCTTATTCAAAACCGCCTTCGACAAGCTCGGTTTAGAAGAAAAAGAGCTTAAAGCATACCCAAACAGCCTGTTCGTACTGGGAGACACCCGAGTACAACCACTTGGATACATCCCACTACACACAACGTTCAGAAGAGGAAACCAATCCAGAACTCTTAAAATAGACTACATCGTGGTCGACGTAAGTTTAGCCTACAATGCCTTAATAGGTCGGACAACATTGAATCAACTTGGCGCAATAGTCTCAACTCCACATCTATGCATGAAATTTCCAACTACAAAAGGGATAGTTACAATAACAGAAGGGATAGTTACAGTTGAGTTGGGTGGAGTTCATAGACGAGAGGAATTCCGTCCACAACCTGAAGGCAAAGTAGAGAAAGTTCAGATCGAAGACACCTCGGACAAAACAACCAATATTGGTACGATCCTAAAAGGAGATGTAAGAGAATCACTAGTACAGTTCTTACGAGGTAACGTTGATCTCTTCGCATGGAAAGCTGCAGACATGCCAGGAATAGACCCCAAACTAATGTGCCATAAGTTGGCGGTCTATCCAGGATCTCGGCTGGTACAGCAGAGACGAAGAAAACTTGGGCCAGAATGATCCCAAGCTGTGGAAGAACAGGTACAAGCACTAGTAGAGGCAGGATTCATAAGAGAAGTCAAGTACCCACTATTGCTAGCCAACGTTGTCTTGGTGAAAAAATCTAATGGGAAGTGGCAAATGTGCACTGATTACACTGATCTCAACAAAGCCTGCCCAAAAGATCCTTATCCATTCTCGAGTATCGACGCTCTAGTGGATGCCTCATCCGGATATAAATACCTTTCATTTATGGACACATATTCTGGATACAACCAAATCTCTATGTATCCACCTGATCAGGAAAAAACCTCGTTTCTAACACCAAAAGTAAATTACTGCTACATCGTAATGCCCTTCGGTCTTAAAAACGCGGGAGCTACTTATCAAAGGCTAATGAATAAGGTCTTTTCAGAGCATATCGAAAAAATCATGGAAGTCTATGTGGATGAAATGTTAATAAAAATGCAAAGTGAAGAGACATTATTGTCTGACCTGGTCCAAGTATTCGACACTATAAGAAGGCATGGCATGCGACTTAACCCTGCAAAATGCACCTTTGCAGCAGAGGCTGGAAATTCTTGGGTTTTATGCTCACACAAAGAGGAATCGAGGCAAACCCGAATAAATGCCAGGCCATACTTGACATGAAGAGCCCAACCTGTGTCAAAGAGGTACAACAACTCAACGGAAGGTTGGCGGCCTTGTGCAGATTCCTGGCCGGATCAGCAATAAGATCGCTCCCCTTCTACGCCACTCTAAGGAAGGGAAAGGAATTTGAATGGACAGCGGAATGCGAGCAAGCCTTTCAAGACTTCAAAAGATTCCTGGGACAGCCACCTATATTGACTCAGCCACGGGATGGTGAACCACTCATATTGTACCTCGCAGTAGGAAGTCGGGCAGTGGCCTCAGCACATGTCCGAGAAGACGACAACGGGCAACAGCCCATATACTTTATCAACAAAGCATTACAAGGATCCGAGCTAAACTACCACAAAATAGAAAATTTTGCTTATGCTCTCATACTAACATCACGACGACTTCGCCCATACTTTCAACCGCACACCATTAAAGTTTGGACCAACCAGCCCATAAAAGGAATCTTACAGAAAATAGACTTGGTAGGCAGAATCTTGCAATGGGAAGTCGAGTTGTCCGAATTCGATCTTCAATACGAAGCTCGAATGGCCATCAAATCACAATATCTAGCCGATTTCATTGCGGAATTCACGGACACACCAGAAATCCCCACAGAATGGAATCTCTATGTAGATGGTTCCTCCAATAAAACGGGAAAGTGGCGCAGGTGTAATAATTGAAAGTGACCAGGGAACCCAAATTGAACTTGTTCTGAGGGTTTCTTGAAACTAGAGGTCGATCTCGGACGAGATCTTTTATATTGATCGGAGCTGCTGAGTCCGATCTTATGGGGGTGTTTGGAGTCGCAGTGTCCGACGTGTGAGACTTGGTGATAATGCTGATCCTTCGTCCCCGGAGGGTGGGGGGTACCTGCAAGGGACTCCGATGCTTAAGTTAGCAAGGGTATTAAGCAGGTATTGAGTAGAATCAGAGTATGAGTTATACCTGGATGCTCCAGTGTATTTATAATGGCGTAGCTGTGACCTTCTTAGATAAGATAAGTTAGTTATCTTATCTTATCTTTATTTTCGAGCGAGGTCATCTTATGTTTAAGGGAACCGCCTTTATCTCTATAGGCTTGGGCTGCCCTTGGATTCTGGTCGTGTTCCTCTGCTTGGGCCCTTTTATTGGGCTTTCCTGTGACTTGGCCGAGCCTTTTAAGAAGAGGCCGGGTTGTCCTAGCCTGAAGAGGTCGGTCGCTTTGTCTGTAGAACATCCCGGGTCAGACAGCTCAACCCAGGGTATGAACAGTGCCCCTGCTCGAGCTTGGTCTTTATCTGGCGGTCGAGTCTTGGTTTTAGGACTTCGAGCCTTCTCGTGTAAAGCCGAACTCGAGCATTTCTGTTCCGTTTCTTCTAAAAGCGCGCACTTTTACCTTTTAGCGTTTTCCTTGGGAAATGTGTGAGGGTTTTTAATGCCCCCCGTTAATTTGTTCTGTTTCTCTTGATTTTCTCTTTTTAAATTTTTGTATCCAAGAGACGGTTTTCCTTTCCCTGTAACTTCCCTTTTCTTTCGCCGTTTCCTGTTATGCACTTCTCGTCTCTCTATGAAGCTTTGGCCTTCGCTTGGTGCTTCTGTTTTGTGATCGATTCTCTGCTTACTCGCTTTTCAAAGTTTTCTTCCTTCTTTCAGGTTGGTTTTGCTTTCTTCCTCACCTTTTTATTTCTGCTACTTTTGCTTTTGATCCTTTTGATGATGTATTGATTTTGTATGCTTGGAAAGCTTGAACCTTTTCTTCGTTTTTGTTTTTACTTTGGAATGTGATTCTTCAATAAAGTTTTGATTTTGCCTGAGTTGCTGTTGGAAAGCTTGAATCTTTTCGTACCACTATGCTTAACTATTGCTATGATGTATGTTTCTGATTTTCTTTTCGTCTTTTTGTATGCTTTTGACTGGATTTCCTGGAGGTTTAGTGCCTTTAGGGTTTTGCAAGTTGCTGCATTTTTGAAAAAAGGTTGCTCCTTTGGTGGCTTTGTTTTGTCGATAGTTTTTCTTTTTGACGGAGATGATGATTTCTTGATGGTTTCTAGTGAACGGTCGTTGCTGGGGTGTGAACTTGTAGGTCCTTTGAGTTCTTGTTCTGTGGTTGCCTCCAAAGGACGCCGCTGGATCTTTTGTGTAGGTCTTGGGTCTCCTTTTGTTCCTTATACCGTGCTTGATTGTGTAGCCGAGTTGTTCTGCTATTGTCCGAGATGTGTTTTAGTAATCCAATATTATTTTCTTATTGTAGGACTAGTTGGCCTCATGGCTTCTTGCAAAAATATTGTTGAGACGTCTTCCCAAGTCCCTGAGGGCATGGCTGATTAGGTGGATTCTATGGTTCTTCTGTGTATTTCTGTGGTGGACTCAGATTTTTGTATAGAGCTGCGAAAGCATCATAGGGTTTGTGGTAGTGTTGCCCAGGAGAGGGATAATGAGCTTGTAACGCCTGGTTCTGACGAGAGAGTTTGTTTTCCCACTTCACTTGAGGGAGAGCGTCCCTTCTTCTATGCTTACGAGTATTTCTTTAGTCAGTTGAACGTTACTTTTCCTTTTTCTGCCTTTGAGACCGACATGTTGTGGTCATGTAACATTGCTCCATCCCAGCTTCATCCCAATTCGTGGGGTTTTATAAAGATTTTTCAGCTGCTGTGTCAAGAGTTAGGCATCAAGCCTTCTCTAACTCTTTTCCTCTATTTGTTTGTTTCGGCCAAGATTGGGGCCTCTTCAAAAAAAAAGCTTCTTAGGTTTCCTTTAGATCTGCTCAGGGGCATAAAGTCCTTGCCATGTATAACGAGTCTTTTAAGGACTTCAAAAACTATTTCTTTAAAGTTCGAGCTGTTGAGGGTGTTACGACGAACCCGCTTTTCCTCTTGAGTGGCAAAGGAATGTCATGGTGTCCAGTATATTTGGGAGATGTTTAGATGAGGTCGAGCAGGCCTTTGTGAGTGTGTTGGAGGATATTTGGGGGGAGCCCCCACATCTGGATACTAAGAAATTTCTGGGGGACCCATCTTTAGTCCGAAATGTGTTAGGTACTGACTGGCGTGTTTTTAGTTTATTCTATTTTTCCCTGTGCTCGATGACTTTGTTTGTTGATTCTGTCTTTCCTGTTTTTTAGAAATGTCAAAGAACAATGACTCCATGAAGGCTTTTAAAAAGGCCAGGAAGGCAGCCGCTGCACAAAACATCTCGATCAAGGCGGCTAGGGAAGGGTATTCTCAAACCACCATGAAGCCGCCCGTGTCGAGTTCCCCTGGGCCGAGGAGGGTGATCCTACTCCTCGGGTTCGCCAGGCAGATCCCCCACAAACTTCTGCCGCTGCTCCTGGTGCTCCTCCCTCGAAAAAGCAGAAAACATCTGAGCCCTTTAACCTGGATGCCTCGAATTTTGATGCTATCGAGTTTGTTGACCAGCAAATTGCCCCTTATGGTGGGCCTTCGATGGATGATGTGTCCCTTCTTCAGCAGCTAGATTTAATTACCAAAAATAGTGTGAAGATGGCACATATGGGTGCGGCCATTTTCCGGACTGTTTAGTGTATCCCGATTCATGCTACTAAATTTTTCATGGAGGAGGCTAAATCGGAGTTTGATCGGATCAAGGGTCTGAAGGAGGAATTGGAGGTGAAGTTGGCGAAGGTAGAAAGGAACTGAAGGGTGAGAAGGCTAGCTCTATCGCCTTTGCAGCTTCTATGAAGTTGGCCGAGGACATGGCATTGAAGCACAAGGATAACTATGTCTCGACTTATAGGGAGTTGGTGCGTCTCTGAGATGACTTGGAAACTGCTCAGGTTGATTATGCCGAGCTTCAGGGTCATCTTGTGGGTAGCGTGACTACCGCCTATGAGAACCTGATAGAGCAGTTCCGGATTGTTGCCCCTAGTGCCGATTTGACTCTCGTTAGTCTTGATACGTAGTAAGGGAGGGCAAGATTGTCCCGGATGATCCCTGGTGGACGAAATTGTGATTCCTTTGTTATTGTATTTTGTAAAATTTATTGCTTTTTCAACTATGTGTGGACACAACTCCGTTCAACTTAACCAGCAAGTGTACTGGGTCATCCAAGTAATACCTTACGTGAGTAAGGGTCGATCCCATAGAGATTGTTGGTATGAAGCAAGCTATGGTCACCTTGTAAATCTCAGTTAAGTGGATTCATAGGGTCAAATGTAATTGGATTAGATAATTAAAAGATAAATAAAATAATAAAGGATAGAAATACTTATGTAGATCAATAGTGGGAATTTCAGATAGGCGTGTGGAGATGCTAGAATCCTCTCGAATCTCTACTTTCATATTGCTTTCATCCAATCCTTCTTACTCCTTTCCATGGCAAGTTGTATGTAGGGCATCACCATCATCAATCGCTACTTTTAATCCTCTCAGGAAAATGGTCCTATGCGCTGTCACTGCATGGCTAATCGTCTGGAGGCATCACCCTTGACAATGGCTACATCCCATCCTCTCAGGGAAAATGGTCCAAATGCTCTGTCACAGCACAGCTAATCATCTGTCGGTTCTCAATCAGGTTGGAGTAGAATCCATTGATTCTTTTGCGTTTGTCATCATGCCCAGCCTTCAGGAGTTTGAAGCTCGTCACAGTCATTCAATACCGGAATCCTACTCGGAATACCACAGACAAGGTTAGACTTTCCGGATTCCCGGGATCCTACTCGGAATACCACAGACAAGGTTAGACTTTCTGGATCCCCACGAATGCCGCCATCTATCTAGCTTATACCACGAAGATTCTGTTGGAGAATCTAAGAGATATGCGCCCGGCCTAGAGTAGAACGGAAGTGGTTGTTAATCACGCGCGTTCATAGGTGAGAATGATGATGAGTGTCACAGATCATCACATTCATGAAAGTGTTGTGCAACGTATATCTTGGAATAAGAATAAAAGAGAATTGAATAAAAAGTAATAGTAATTGTATTGAAACTTGAGGTACAGCAGAGCTCCACACCCTTAATCTATGGTGTGTAGAAACTCCACCGTTGAAAATACATAAGTGAAAGGTTCAGGCATGGCCGAATGGCCAGCCCCCTGAATGATCAAAAGACCGAATGATCAAAGACTAAAAATTCAAAAGATTAAACTGTCAAAAGATGTCTAATACAATAGTAACTTATCCTATTTATACTAGACAAGCTACTAGGGTTTACATGAGTAAGTAATTGATGCATAAATCTACTTCCGGGGCCCACTTGGTGTATGCTTGGGCTGAGCTTGATCTATCCACGAGCTGAGGCTTTTCTTGGAGTTGAACTCCAAGTTATAACGTGTTTTGGGCGTTCAACTCCGGATCATGACATGTTTCTGGCGTTTAACTCCAGACAGCAGCATGTACTTGGCGTTCAACGCCAATTTACGTCGTCAATTTCCGAATAAATATGGACTAACCGGAAAGTCTAACCTTGTCTGTGGTATTCCGAGTAGGATTCCAGGATTGAATGACTGTGACGAGCTTCAAACTCGTGATTACTGGGTGTGATGACAAACGCAAAAAAATCAAGGGATTCTATTCCAACATGATCAAGAACCGACAGATGATTAGCCGTGCTGTGACAGAGCATTTGGACCATTTTCACTAAGAGGATGGGATATAGCCATTGACAACGGTGATGCCCTACATACAGCTTGCCATAGAAAGGAGTGACAAAGATTGGATAAAAGCAGTAAGAAAGTAGATATTCAGAAGGAATACAGCACCTCTATACACTTATCTGAAATTCCCACAATTGAATTACATGAGTAACTCTATCCTATTTTATTCCTTCGCGTATACTATAATTTCTTAATACAGTTAAATCCACCTGACTGGGATTTACAAGATGACCATAGCTTGCTTCATACCAACAATCTCTGTGGGATCGACCCTTACTCACATAAGGTATTACTTGGACGACCCAGTACACTTGCTGGTTAGTTGTGGAGAGTTGTGAGAAAGTGTGATTTATGTTTGAGAGCACCAAGTCTTTGGAGCCATTTTTGATGATCACAATTTTGCCTACCAAGTTTTTGGCGCCGTTGTCGGGGATTGTTCTAGTATGGACAACTGACGGTTCATCTTGTTGCTCAGATTAGGTAATTTTCTTTTTATTTTTCTTTTCAAAAAGTTTTCAAAAATCTTTCAAAAATTTTTCTTTATTTTCGTTTTTCTAAAGAATATTTTTCGAAAAAATAATAAAAATATAAAAAAATTATAAAATCGTAAAAACCAAAAAAATTGTGTGTTTCTTGTTTGAGTCTTGAGTCAATTTTTAAGTTTGGTGTTAATTGCATGTTTTAAAAAAAATACATACATTTCTTGCACTTTTCGAAAATTCATGCATTCATGGTGTTCTTCATGATCTTCAAGTTGTTCTTGGTAAGTCTTCTTGTTTGATCTTGATGTTTTCTTGTTGTGTGTCTTTTATTGTTTTTCATGTGCATGTTTGCATTCATATTGTCCAAGCATTAAAGATTTCAAAGTTTGGTGTCTTGCATGTTTTCTTTGCATAAAAAATTTTTCAAAAGTATGTTCTTGGTGTTCATCTTGACATTCATAGTGTTCTTGCATACATCATGTGTTTTGATCCAAAATTTTTGTATTTTGGGTCATTTTCATGTTTTTCTCACTCATCATTAAAAATCAAAAAATATCTTTTCCTTAATTTTCTCATAATTTTCGAAAATTTGAGTTGACTTAGTCAAAAATTTTTAAAATTAGTTGTTTCTTAAAAGTCAAGTCAAAATTTCAATTTTAAAAATCCTATCTTTTCAAAATTTTTTCAAAAATAAAATCTTTTTCATTTTTATCTTATGATTTTCAAAAATTCAAAAATATTTTTCAAAAATATTTTTGAAAAATCTTTTTCTTAATTTTATCTTTATTTTCGAAAATTATGCTAACAATTAATGTGATTGATTCAAAAATTTGAAGTTTGTTACTTTCTTGTTAAGAAAGGTTCAATCTTTAAATTCTAGAATCATATCTTTTAGTTTCTTGTTAATCAAGTAATTAATTTTAATTTTAAAAATTAAATCTATCTTATCTTCTCTTTTATATCGTATCTTTTTCAAAATTTTATCTTTTTAAAAAATTTGATTTTAAAATATCTTTTCTAACTTCTTATCTTCTTATCTTTTCAAATTTGATTTTCAAATCTTTTTCAACCAACTAATTAACTTTTTGTTTATTTCTTATCTTTTTCAAAACCACCTAACAACTTTTCTCTCTCTAATTTTCGAAAATATCTCACCTCTTTTTTCAAAATTCTTTTTAATTAATTAACTAATTGTTTTAAATTTTTAATTTTAATTATATCTCATCTTTAATTTTCGAAAATCATTAACTCCTTTTCATAATTAATTTTCGAATTCTCTCTCTCATCTTCTTCTATTTATTTATTTATTTACTAACACTTCTCTTCACCTTTTCTCATCTCAAATCACTGCCCCTATCCTTACCCTTGTGTTTGGATTGTTCCTTCTTCTTAATCCTTATCCCCTTTCTTCTTCTACTAATAATAAGGATCCTCTTTACTGTGACATAGAGGATTCCTCTTCCTTTTTTTTTGCTTCTCTTTCATATAAGCAGGAACAAGGAAAAAGGCACTCTTGTTGAAGCTGATCCTGAACCTGAAAGGACTCTGAAGAGGAAACTAAGAGAAGCTAAATTACAATAATCCAGAGGCAACCTTTCTGAAATTTTCAAACAAGAGAAGGAGATGGCAGCCGAATCCAACAACAATAATGCAAGGAGGATGCATGGTGATTTTACTAAACCCACATCCAAGTTTGATGGAAGAAGCATCTCAATTCCTGCCATTAGAGCAAACAATTTTGAGCTGAAACCTCAATTAGTTGCTTTAATGCAACAGAACTGTAAGTTCCACGGACTTCCATCTGAAGATCCTTATCAGTTTTTAATTGAGTTCTTGCATATTTGTGAGACTGTTAAGACGAATGAAGTAGATCCTGAAGTCTACAGGCTCATGCTTTTCCCTTTTGCTATAAGAGACAGAGCTAGAACATGGTTGGACTCACAACCTAAAGATAGCTTGGACTCCTGGGATAAGCTGGTCACAGCCTTCTTGGATAAATTCTTTTCTCCTCAAAAGCTGAGCAAGCTTAGAGTAGATGTTCAGACCTTCAAACAAAAAGATGGTGAATTCCACTATGAAGCTTGGGAAAGATACAAGCAGATGACCAAAAAGTGTCCTTCTGACATGTTTTTAGAATGGAGCATATTAGATATATTCTATTATGGTCTATCTGAGTTTTCCAAGATGTCATTGGACCATTCTGCAGGTGGATCCATTCATCTAAAGAAAACGCCTGCAGAAGCTCAAGAACTTATTGACATGGTTGCAAATAACCAATTCATGTACACTTCTAAGAGGAGTTCCGTGAATAATGGGACGCCTCAGAGGAAGGGAGTTCTTGAAATTGATGCTCTAAATGCCATATAGGCTCAGAACAAAGTGTTGACCCAGCAAGTCAACATGATCTCTCAAAGTCTAAATGGATGGCAAAATGCATCTAACAGTACTAAAGAGACAGCTTCTGAAGAAGCTTATGATACTGAGAACTCTGCAATGGCAGAGGTTAATTACATGGGTGAACCTTATGGAAACACCTATAATTTATCATGGAGAAATCATCCAAATTTCTCATGGAAGGATTAACAAAAGCCTCAATAAGGCTTTAATAATGGTGGAAGAAACAGGCTCAACAATAACAAGCCTTTTCCATCATCTTCTCAGCAACAGACAGAGAATTCTGAGCAAAGCCCCTCTAATTTAGCAAACTTAGTTTCTGATCTGTCAAAGGCCACTTTAAGTTTCATGAGTGAGACAAGATCCTCCATTAGAAATTTGGAGGCACAAGTGGGCCAGCTGAGTAAGAAAGTAACTAAAACTCCTCCTAGTACTCTCCCAAGCAATACTGGAGAAAATCCAAAGAGAGAGTGCAAGGCCATTGATATAGTCAATATGGCCGAATGCAAGGAGGAGGAGGAGGATGCGAATCCAAATGAGGAAGATCTCATTGGACGTATCTCAAGCAGGAAGGAGTCCCCTATTAAGGACCTAAAGGAATCTGAGGCTCATATAGAGACCATAGAGATTCCATTAACTCTCCTTCTGCCATTCATGAGCTCTGAAGATTATTCGTCCTCTGAAGAGGATGAAGATGTAACTGGAGAGCAAGTTGCTCAATATCTAGGAGCCATCATGAAGCTGAATACCAAGTTATTTGGTAATAAGACTTGGGAAGGTGAACCTCCCTTGCTCATTAGTGAACTTGATACATGGGTTCAGCAAACTTTACCTCAAAAGAAACAAGATCCTGGAAAATTCTTAATACCGTGTACCATAGGCACCATGACCTTTGAGAAAGCTCTATGTGATCTAGGGTCAGGCATAAATCTTATGCCACTCTCTGTAATGGAGTAGCTGGGGATCATTGAGGTATAGCCTGCCATATTTTCATTACAATTGGCAGACAAGTCAGTAAGACAAGCTTATAGATTGGTAGAGGACGTGTTGGTAAAGGTTGAAGGCCTTTACATCCCTGCTGATTTCATAATCTTAGACACTAGAAAGGAGGAGAATGAATGCTTGGAAGAACTTTCCTAGCCACAGCAGAAGCTGTGATAGATGTTAACAGAGGAGAATTAGTCCTTCAATTGAATGGGGACTACCTTGTGTTTAAGGCACACGGCTATCCTTCTGTAACAAGGGAGAGTATGCATGCAGAGCTTCTCTCAGTACAGAGTCAAACAGAGCCCCCACAGTCAAACTCTAAGTTTGGTGTTGGAAGGCCACAACCAAACTCTAAGTTTGGTGTTGAATCCCCATAACCAAACTCTAAGTTTGGTGTTGGGACTATACAATGTTGACCTGATCACCTGTGAGTCTCCATGAGAGCCTACTGTCAAGCTATTGACATTAAAGAAGCGCTTATTGGGAGGCAACCCAATTTTTATTTATCTAATTTTATTTTTATTTTATTGTTCTTTAATGTTTTATTAGTTTCATGATCATGTGGAGTCACAAAATAAATACAAAAATTAAAAACAGAATCAAAAACAGCAGAAGAAAAATCACACCCTGGAGGAAGGACTTACTGGTGTTTAAACGCCAGCAAGGAGCATCTGGCTGGCGTTCAACACCAGAACAGAGCATGGATCTGGCTATGAACACCAGAAACAAGCAACATCCCAGCGTTCAAACGCTAGGAATACACCCTGAAGAGAGCTGGCACTGAACGCCAGAAACAAGCATGGACCTGGCGTTCAACGCCAGAAACATGCTGCACTGGGCGTTGAACGCCCAGAACATGCATCACTTCGGCGTTTAAACACCAGAATTGCATGGAAAGGCATTTTACATGCCTAATTAGTGCAGGGATGTAAATCCTTGACATCTCAGGATCTGTGGACCCCACAGGATCATCTCAGGATCTGTGGACCCCACAGGATCCCCACCTACCATATTCTCCCCTCTTCTCAATATTCATCCTCTCTTTCCAATAAACACTCTTCCCCAAAACCCTTCACCAATCACCTCAATCTCTCTTCCCAATCACCCCCTTCACCACTCGCATCCATCAACTCTTCCCCATTGGTGCACGAATTTGTAATCCGTACAACTAACCAGCAAGTGCACTGAGTCGTCCAAGTAATACCTTACGTGAGTAAGGGTCGATCCCACGGAGATTATTGGTTTGGAGCAATCTATGTTTATTTTATTATTCTTAGTCAGGATATTAATTAAAATTATCAGTTGGAATTATTAGATTGGAAAAATAAAAGAGAATAAAATCGTTACTTGTTGTGCAGTAATGGGAAATATGTTGGAGTTTTGGAGATGCTTTGTCCTCTGAATTTCTGCAATGTAATATTTAACTCAATTGTTTGTAAAGCACGTCTATGGCAAGCTGTATGTAGGGTGTCACCATTGTCAGTGGCTACTTCCCATCCTCTCAGTGAAAACGTTCCAGATGCTCTGTCACAGCACGGCTAATCAGCTGTCGGTTCTCGATCATGTTGGAATAGGATCCATTGATCCTTTTGCGTTTGTCATCACGCCCAGCAATCGCGAGTTTGAAGCGCGTCACAGCCATTCAATCCTTGAATCCTACTCGGAATACCACAGACAAGGTTTAGACCTTCCAGATCCTCAAGAGTGGCCGCCATCAATTCTAGCTTATACTGCGGAGATTCTGATTAAGAAATCTAAGAGAAGATCATTCAGTCTGATGTAGAACAGAGGTGTTTGTTAGGCACACGTTCATAGATTGAGGGAGGTGATGAGTGTCACGGATCATCACCTCTTTCACAATTAAGCGCGAATAAACATCTTAGATCGGACCATACACACGTTGAGTGAAATAGAAACAATTGCATTAATTCATCGAGACGCTGCAGAGCTCCTCACCCCCAACAATGGAGTTTAGAGACTCATGCCGTCAAAGTGTATAAAATTCAGATCTGAAAAATGTCATGAGTTGTTTAAATAGTAAACTAGTAACCTAGGTTTACAGAATATGAGTAAACTAAGATAATTGGTGCAGAAATCCACTTCTGGGGCCCACTTGGTGTGTGCTGGGGCTGAGACTAAAGCTATCCACGAGTTGAGGCCTTTCTTGGAGTTGAACTCCAAGTTATAACGTGTTTTGGGCGTTCAACTCCGGATCATGACGTGTTTCTGGCGTTTAACTCGAGACAGCAGCATGTACTTGGCGTTCAACGCCATGTTACGTCGTCTTTCTTCGCGCAATATATGGACTATTATATATTGCTGGAAAGCCCTGGATGTCTACTTTCCAACGCCATTGAGAGCGCGCCAATTGGACTCCTGTAGCTCTAGCAAATCCATTTCGAGTGCAGGGAGGTCAGGATCCAACAACATCAGCAGTCCTTTTTCAGCCTAACTCCGATTTTTGCTCAGCTCCCTCAATTTCAGCCAGAAAATACCTGAAATCACAGAAAAACACACAAACTCATAGTAAAGTCCAGAAATATATTTTTTGCCTAAAAACTAATATTATTCTACTAAAAACCAATTAAAACATGCTAAAATCTATATGAAATTACCCCCAAAAAGCGTATAAAATATCCGCTCATCACAACACCAAACGTAAACTGTTGCTTGTCCTCAAGCAACTAGATAAATAAAATAAGATGAAAAGAAATTAAGAAGCAATAATATCTCAGAGTTTTAAGTGAAGCTCAGATTCTTATTAGATGAGCGGGGCTTGTAGCTTTTTGCTTCTGAACAGTTTTGGCATCTCACTTTATCCTTTGAAATTCAGAATGGTTGGCATCCATAGGAACTCAGAATTCAAATAGTGTTATTGACTCTCCTAGTTTAGTATGTTGATTCTTGAACACAGCTACTTATTGAGTCTTGGCCGTGGCCCTAAGCATTTTGTTTTCCAGTATTACCACCGGATACATAAATGCCACAGATACATAACTGGGTGAACCTTTTCAGACTGTGACTCAGCTTTGCTAAAGTCCCCAATTAGAGGTGTCCAGAGTTCTTAAGCACACTCTTTTGGCTTTGGATCACGACTTTAACCACTCAGTCTCAAGCTTTTCATTTGGACCTGCATGCCACAAGCACATGGTTAGGGACAGCTTGATTTAGCCGCTTAGGCCTGGATTTATTTCCTTGGGCCCTCCTATCCATTGATGCTCAAAGCCTTGGATCCTTTTTACCCCTGCCTTTTGATTTTAAGGGCTATTGGCCTTTTCTGTTTGCTTTTTCTTTTTCTTTCTATTTTATTCCTTTTTTTTTCGCACAAGCTTTTGCTTTTTCACTGCTTTTTCTTGCTTCAAGAATCACTTTCATGATTTTTCAGATCATCAATAACATTTCTCTTATTCATCATTCTTTCAAGAGCCAACAATTTTAACATTCATAAAATTCAATATAAAAAATATGCACTGTTCAAGCATTCATTCAGAAGACAAAAAGTATTGCCAACACATATAATTAATTAGAATTTTTCTTATTAAGAACTCGAAAAAATATTGCCTCTTTATTCTAAAAATCTACTATTTTATTCATGTTTTATGATGATGAGAAAAATGAATTATAACTTAATTGGAATTAAAATCAAAGTAGAGATACTAATTACTACTACTAATATATAACTTCTAAGGTAAATTTCTAATAAGAACAGTTATCACAGAGTTAAGGCAAAGATTAGAACTCAACGACCTGTGTTTTTGGAAGTGGATGTTCCTCTAGTCTGTGGGGTGCCTTCAAGAATTAATTTCTGATGCTTCAGCTCCCTTAAGTTCACATCCTTGCTCTTCCTGTTCCCTTAGGTGCCATGATCTTAATGAGTTTTAGCTCAGTGATCATGGCAAATCACACCAAACTTAGAGGTTTGCTTGTCCTCAAGCAAAAGAAAGGAAAGGAGAGGAATAGAAGGAGAGGCTATTTCAAAATTCAAAAGATATGATGAGTTTGAAAAAGATTTGTGTTTATGGATTAAGATATATTTGATATTTTTGAAAAAGGGATTTTAGAAATTAGTGCTTTTAGAAATTAGGATTAAAATTTTTGGAATTGAAGAATGATATTTTAAAACATGTTTATGCAAGAAATTATGAATTGAAACATAAAATTAGAAAATTTGTAAAGAAAAACAAATTTTACCTCCTCCCCACCATTCTGGCATTAAACGCCCCACTGGTGCATGTTTTGGGCGTTTAACGCCCAATTGTTGCTTCTCCTGGGTGTTCAACGCCCAGCTGATGCTTCTTTCTGGCGTTGAACGCCAGGAAGTCCTTTATCACTGGGCGTTTTTCTGAACGCCTAAGACGCTGTCAATCTGGCGTTAAACGCCCAGAAGGTGCTTCTTTCTGGCGTTCAACGCCCAGAAGATGCTCCTTTCTGGCGTTTAACGCCCAGATGGCTACCCTTACTGGCGTTGAACGCCCAGTGGGTGCTTCTTTTGGGCATTCAACGCCAAAATGTTTCTTACTGGCTTTTTCACGCCAGTGAGCTTCCAAATTTCCCTGTAACTCTGTGAATTCAATCAATTGCTATTTTTACCCTTTGAAGATACTTGGACTCATACCTGTAAAAAAAAGGAAATTTATTTAATTAGTAAATAAACTTTGTAAATGGCTGGGTTGCCTCCCAGCAAGCGCTTCTTTATTGTCTTTAGCTGGACTACCACTGAGCTCTAATCAAGTCTCAGTTTTGAGCCTCAAAGTTACTTTCAAGATAATGTTTAATTCTCTGTCCATTAACAATGAACTTTTTGTTAGAGTCATTATCCTGAAGCTCTACGTATCCATATGGTGATACACTTGTAATTACATATGGACCTCTCCACCGGGATTTTAATTTCCCAGGGAATAATTTGAGCCTAGAATTAAATAGCAGAACTTTCTGCCCCGGCTCAAAGACTCTGGATGACAATTTCTTATCATGCCATCTTTTCGCTTTCTCTTTGTATATTTTTGCATTCTCGAAAGCATTGAGTCTAAATTCCTCTAGCTCATTTAACTGGAGTAATCGTTTTTCTCCAGCTAACTTGGCATCAAGGTTTAGGAATCTGGTTGCCCAGTAGGCCTTGTGTTCCAGTTCCACTGGCAAGTGACATGCCTTTCCATACACAAGCTGGTATGGAGAGGTCCCTATAGGGGTCTTGAATGCTGTTCTGTATGCCCACAGAGCATCATCCAAGCTTCTTGCCCAATCCCTTCTACGGTTAATTACAGTCCGTTCCAGGATTCTTTTAAGTTCTCTATTTGAGACTTCAGCTTGCCCATTAGTTTGTGGGTGATATGGAGTAGCTACCCTGTGGCTAACTCCATAACGTACCATAGCAGAGTAAAGCTGTTTATTGCAGAAATGAGTGCCCCCATCACTGATTAATACTCTAGGGATACCAAATCTGCTGAAGATATGTTTCTGGAGGAATTTTAATACTGTTTTAGTGTCATTAGTGGGTGTTGCAATAGCCTCCACCCATTTGGATACATAATCCACTGCCACCAGAATATAAGTGTTTGAGTATGATGGTGGGAAAAGTCCCATGAAATCAATACCCCATACATCAAACAACTCAATCTCCAAGATTCCTTGTTGAGGCATGGCATAACTGTGAGGCAGATTGCCAGATCTTTGGCAACTGTCACAATTAAGTACAAAAGCTCGGGAATCTTTATAGAGAGTAGGCCAGTAGAAGCCACATTGGAGGACTCTTGTGGCTGTTCGCTCACTCCCAAAATGTCCTCCATACTGTGATCCATGGCAATGCCATAGAATTTTCTGCACTTCTTCCTTAGGCACACATCTACGGATTACTCCGTCTGCACATCTCTTGAAGAGATATGGTTCATCCCAAAAATAGTACTTTGAATCTGTGATCAATTTCTTTGATTGCAGCCTACTGTACTCTTTGGGTATGAATCTTACTGCCTTGTAGTTTGCAATGTCTGCAAACCATGGCACTTCTTGGATGGCAAAGAGTTGCTCATCCGGAAAAGTTTCAGAGATCTCAGTGAGAGGGAGGGACGCCCCTTCTACTTGTTCTATTCGGGACAAGTGATCTGCTACTTGATTCTCTGTCCCTTTTCTGTCTCTTATTTCTATATCAAACTCTTGCAGAAGCAACACCCATCTGATGAGTCTGGGTTTTGAATCCTGCTTTGTGAGTAGATATTTAAGAGCATCATGATCAGTGTACACAATCACTTTTGATCCTACTAAATAGGATCTGAATTTGTCAATGGCGTAAACCACTGCAAGTAGCTCTTTTTCTATGGTTGTGTAATTCTTCTGTGCATCATTTAGAACACGGCTGGCATAGTAAATGACGTGCAGAAGCTTGTCATGCCTTTGTCCCAACACTGCACCAATGGCATGGTCACTGGCATCACACATCAATTCAAATGGTAATGTCCAGTTTGGTGCAGAGATGATTGGTGCTGTAACCAATTTAGCTTTCAGAGTCTCAAATGCCTGCAGACACTCTTTATCAAAGATAAATGGCGTGTCAATGGCTAGCAGGTTGCTCAGAGATTTGGCAATTTTTGAAAAATCCTTTATAAACCTCCTATAGAATCCTGCATGCCCCAGAAAGCTTCTGATTGCCTTAACATTGGCAGGTGGTGGTAATTTTTCAATTACTTCTACCTTAGCTTGATCCACCTCTATTCCCTTGTTCAAAATTTTGTGCCCAAGGACAATTCCTTCAGTCACCATAAAGTGACATTTTTCCCAGTTTAAAACCAGGTTAGTCTCTTGGCATCTTTTCAGAACAAGTGCTAAATGGTTAAGGCAGGAGCTGAATGAGTCTCCAAATACTGAAAAGTCATCCATGAAGACTTCCAGGAATTTTTCCACCATATCAGAGAAAATTGAGAGCATGCACCTCTGAAAGGTTGCAGGTGCATTGCACAGGCCAAATGGCATCCTTCTGTATGCAAATATTCCAGATGGACATGTGAATGCCGTTTTCTCTTGATCCTGGGGATCTACTGCAATTTGATTATAACCTGAATATCCATCCAGGAAGCAGTAGTATTCATGAACTGCTAGTCTTTCTAGCATTTGGTCTATGAATGGTAAAGGAAAATGATCCTTTCTGGTGGCTGTATTGAGCCTTCTATAATCAATACACATACGCCACCCTGTAACTGTTCTTGTAGGAACCAGTTCATTTTTTTCATTGTGAACCACTGTCATGCCTCCCTTTTTAGGGACGACTTGGACAGGGCTTACCCAGGGGCTGTCAGAAATAGGATAAATAATCCCAGCCTCTAGTAATTTAGTGACCTCCTTTTGCACCACTTCCTTCATGGCTGGGTTCAGCCGCCTTTGTGGTTGGACCACAGGCTTGGCGTCACCTTCCAATAGGATCTTGTGCATGCATCTGGCTGGACTAATGCCCTTAAGATCACTGATGGACCACCCAAGAGCTGTCTTGTGTGTCCTTAGCACTTGAATTAGTGCTTCCTCTTCCTGTGGCTCTAAGGTAGAGCTTATAATTACAGGAAAGGTATCACCTTCTCCTAGAAATGCATATTTCAGGGATGGTGGTAATGGTTTGAGCTCAAGTTTAGGAGGTTTCTCCTCTTCCTGAGGGATTTTCAGAGGTTCTACTATTCCCTCTGATTCCTCCAAGTCAGGCTGAACATCTTTAAATATGTCCTCTAGCTCTGATTCGAGATTCTCAGCCATATTGACCTCTCTTACCAGAGAGTCAATAATATCAACACTCATACAGTCATTTGGGGTGTCTGGATGTTGCATGGCTTTGACAACATTCAACTTGAACTCCTCCTCATTGACTCTCAAGGTTACTTCCCCTTTTTGGACATCAATGAGGGTTCGGCCAGTTGCTAGGAAAGGTCTTCCTAGAATGAGAGTTGCACTCTTGTGCTCCTCCATTTCCAGCACCACAAAGTCAGTGGGAAAGGCGAATGGCCCAACCTTGACAATCATGTCTTCAATCACTCCTGATGGGTATTTAATGGAGTCATCAGCAAGTTGAAGACATATCCTGGTTGGTTTGATTTCTTTAGTTAAACCAAGCTTTCTGATAGTAGATGCAGGTATTAGGTTGATACTTGCCCCAAGATCACATAAAGCTTGCTTGGCACAAGTACCCTCTAATGTGCATGGTATCATAAAGCTCCCAGGATCTTTAAGCTTCTCAGGTAAGCTTTTCAGAATGACTGCACTGCATTCTTCAGTGAGGTAAACTTTTTTAGTTTCCCTTCAATCCTTCTTATGACTTAAGATCTCTTTCATGAACATAGCATAAGAGGGTATTTGCTCAAGTGCTTCTGCAAACGGAATCTTTATTTCAAGAGTCCTGAGATAGTCTGCAAAGCGGGCAAATTGCTTATCCTGTTCCGCTTGGCGGAGTTTTTGAGGATAAGGCATTTTAGCTTTGTATTCTTCAACCTTAGTTGCTGCAGGTTTATTACCTACAGAAGTGGGTTGGGAAGCTTTTTTAGAAGGGTTGTCATCAGCACTTGTATGTGACTGATCCCCCACTGGCATTTGAATGCCAGGGGTGGAAGCTGGAGTGGTGTTAGACACCACCTCCTTGTTTGTTACTGGCGTTTGAACGCCAGAACCATGTTCCCTTTGGGCGTTCAACGCCGGATTCATGCTTGTTTCTGGCGTTGAACGCCAGAAATGAGCATGGTCTGGGCATTCAGCGCCAGCTTTATTCCTCTCTGGGCTCTGACTGTCCTCAGAGGGATTTTGAGTAACCATTTGTTCATTTCTTGGTTTCCTGCTGCTTTGAAGTGAGGTATTTAATGTTTTCCCACTTCTTAATTGAACTGCTTGACATTCTTCTGCTATTTGTTTTGACAGTTGCTTTTCTGTCTGCTTTAATTGCACTTCCATATTCCTGTTAGCCATTCTTGTTTCCTGTAATATTTCCTTGAATTCGGCTAGCTGCTGAGTTAGAAAGTCTAATTGCTGATTAAATTCATTAGCCTGATCCACCGGACTGAGTTCTGCAGTTACTGTTTTAGCTTCTTCTTTCATGGAAGATTCACTGCTTAGGTACAGATGCTGATTTCTGGCAACTGTATCAATAAGCTCTTGAGCTTCTTCAATTGTTTTTCTCATATGTATAGATCCACCAGCTGAGTGGTCTAGAGAAATCTGAGCTTTTTCTGTAAGCCCATAGTAGAAGATGTCCAATTGCACCCACTCTGAAAACATTTCAGAGGGGCATTTTCTTAGCATCTCTCTGTATCTCTCCCAGGCATCATAAAGGGATTCATTATCTCCTTGTTTGAAGCCTTGGATGCTTAGCCTTAGCTGTGTCATCCGTTTTGGAGGGAAATAGTGATTCAGGAATTTTTCTGACAGTTGTTTCCATGTTTTTATGCTGTTCTTAGGCTGGTTATTTAACCACCTCTTAGCTTGATCTTTTACAGCAAATGGAAACAGTAATAATCTGTAGACATCCTGATCTACGTCTTTATCATGTACTGTGTCAGCAATTTGCAAAAATTGTGCCAGAAACTCTGTAGGTTCTTCTTGTGGAAGACCAGAATACTGGCAGTTTTGCTGCACCATGATAATGAGCTGAGGATTCAGCTCAAAGCTACTAACTCCAATGGAGGGTATACAGATACTACTCCCATATGAAGCAGTAGTGGGGTTAGCATATGACCCCAGAGTCCTCTTGGACTGTTCATTCCTACTTGCTTCCATGATGGAATACAAGAGATAATTTATATGTTGATTTTTTTTATTTTATAGAAGTGGAATAAATAAAAACGGAATATATATAAAAAAAATTTTGAAAATATTTTATGAAAATTTTTTTTCAAAAAATTTTGAAATTGAAATCTGAATTTTATATTAAAAATTTCGAAAATGTAGTTTAAAATTGGTTAGAAAAGATATATATATTTTTTGAATTTTGAATTTTATGATGAAAGAGAAAAACACATAAAGGACACAAGACTTAAAATTTTTAGATCTAATGCTCCTTATTTTCGAAAATTTTGGAGGGAAAACACCAAGGAACACCAAACTTAAAAATTTTAAGATCAAGACACAAGAAAGATTCAAGAACACTTTGAAGATTCACAAGAACACCAAGAACAAAAGAAAGAACACCAAACTTAAAATTTTTTTTTAAAAAAGACAAGATAAATTTTCAAAAATTAAAGAGAAATTAACAAGAAAACACCAAACTTAGAGTTTGGCACAAGATTCAATCCAAGAAAAATTATTTTTGAAAAAGGTTCCAATGGGTATACCCAATTATCAAGAACAACTACTAAAGCTCCAGGCAATTGGGCAGCAACTTCAGTGTTGATTTTAAAGATGTATTATTTTTTTATGGATAAAATAAATTTTTGAAAACTAATGTTTTGAAAAAGCACAAGAAAAACAAGAAAAGACACAGAACAAGGAGAATTAAAGATCAAACAAGGAAAATAAATAAGAACAACTTGAAGATCAAGGAAGAACAAAGACACTAATGCGAAAATTTTAGAGAAAAATATAAAAGATGCAATTGACACCAAACTTAGAACAAGACACTAGACTTACGAAAAATTAACAAACAATAAAGAAAAATAATATTTTTAAAAAGAAATGTTTTTGAAAAGAAACTATCCTATCAGGATTTGACGACTCTATAACAGCAATAAATTATTCCTAATCTAAGAAATAAAATAAGCCTTCAATTGTTCAAACTCAACAATCCCCGGCAACGGCGCCAAAAACTTGGTGCACGAATTTGTAATCCATACAACTAACCAGCAAGTGCACTGGGTCGTCCAAGTAATACTGATGAGCGGATAATTTGAACGCTTTTTGGCATTGTTTTTAGTATGTTTTTAGTATGATCTAGTTAGTTTTTAGTATATTTTTATTAGTTTTTAGTTAAAATTCACTTTTCTGGACTTTACTATGATTTTGTGTGTTTTTCTGTGATTTCAGGTATTTTCTGGCTGAAATTGAGGGACCTGAGCAAAAATCTGATTCAGAGACTAAAAAGGACTGCAGATGCTGTTGGATTCTGACCTCCCTGCACTCGAAGTGGATTTTCTGGAGCTACAGAAGCCCAATTGGCGCGCTCTCAACGGCGTTGGAAAGTAGACATCCTGGGCTTTCCAGAAATATATGATAGTCCATACTTTGCCCAAGATTTGATGGCCCAAACCGGCGTTCAAGGTCACCCTCAGAATTCCCAGCGTTAAACGCCGGAACTGGCACAAGGATGGGAGTTAAACGCCCAAACTGGCACCAAAGCTGGCGTTTAACTCCAAGAAGAGTCTCTACACGAAAATGCTTCATTGCTCAGCCCAGGCACACACCAAGTGGGCCCGGAAGTGGATTTTTATGTCATTTACTCATCTCTGTACACCCTAGGCTACTAGTTCTCTATAAGTAGGACCTTTTACTATTGTATTTTCATCTTTGATCACTCTAGATCTCTAGATCATCTTTGGACACTTAGTTCTTAGATCATTGGGAGGCTGGCCTCACGGCCATGCCTAGACCCTGTACTTATGTATTTTCAACGGTGGAGTTTCTACACACCATAGATTAAGGTGTGGAGCTCTGCTGTACCTCGAGTGTTAATGCAATTACTATTGTTCTTCTATTCAATTCCGCTTGTTCTTGTTCTAAGATATCACTTGTTCTTCGACTTGATGAATGTGATGATCCGTGACACTCATCATCATTCTCACCTATGAACGTGTGACTGACAACCACCTCCGTTCTACCTTCGATTGGGTGAATATCTCTTGGATTCCTGATTGCACGATGCATGGTTGATCGCCTGACAACCGAGTGCTCGCCTGACAACCGAGCCAACCATTCCGTGAGATCAGAGTCTTCGTGGTATAGGCTAGAACTGATGGCGGCATTCAAGAGAATCTGGAAGGTCTAACCTTGTCTGTGGTATTCTGAGTAGGATTCAATGATTGAATGACTGTGACGTGCTTCAAACTCCTAGCAGGCGGGGCGTTAGTGACAGACGCAAAAGAATCGATGGATTCTATTCCGGTCTGACCGAGAACCGACAGATTATTACCCATGCTGTGACAGAGCATAGGCGACGTTTTCACTGAGAGGATGGGAGGTAGCCATTGACAACGGTGAAACCCTACATAAGCTTGCCATGAAAAGGAGTAAGAAGGATTGGATGAAGACAGTAGGAAAGCAGAGAGACGGAAGGGAAGGCATCTTCATGCGCTTATCTGAAGTTCCTACCAATGAATTACATAAGTACCTCTATCTTTATCTTATTGTTTATTTTCGTTCATCACCATATCCATTTGAGTTTGCCTGACTAAGATTTACAAGATGACCATAGCTTGCTTCATACTAACAATCTCCGTGGGATCGACCCTTACTCGCGTAAGGTTTATTACTTGGACGACCCAGTGCACTTGCTGGTTAGTTGTGCGAAGTTGTGTAATGCCATGGTACTGAGCTACCAAGTTTTTGGGGTTCATGACCGGGGATTATGAGAGTTGTGAAAAGTATTGTTCACAATTTCGCGCACCAAGTTTTTGGCGCCGTTGCCGGGGATTGTTCAGTTTGGACAACTGACGGTTCATCTTGTTGCTTAGATTAGGTATTTTTTTTCTTCAGAGTTCTTAAGAATGAATTCTAGTGTTTCAAGGTGATGCTCTTATCATCACCAAAGCTGATTGATCTTCATCAATTTAGCTCTTGAATGCAATGTTCTGCTGAAGCTTAGCTGACCATGTCTAATTCCTTTAGACTGAAGCTTTAGACTAACATTGCATGATTCCTGGAGTTCTCATTAAGAATTTTGATATCTTTTTCCATTTAATTTTCGAAAAACACAAAAAAATAAAAAAAAATCATAAAATCCAAAAATTTCTTGTTTGAGTCTAGTGTCTCATCTTAAGTTTGGTGTCAATTGCATGCATTCATTCATGTGTCTTAAGGATCTTCAAATAATTCTTGATGATTTCTTACTCCAATCTTTGAATTCTCTTGACTTGAGTGTTTATGTGTCTCATATGCATTATCATTAGTGTTAGTAGTATACAAACTGCTAAGTTTGGTGTCTTGCATGCATTGTTATTTGATTTTAGTTGCATTTTGATTATAAAAAAAATCCAAAAATATTTTTAATTTGTGTCTTCTCAAGTCAATGATACAGAGAATTGAAGATTCAGAACATACAGCAGAGGAATTATACAGAAAAAGCTGGGCGTTCAAAACGCCCAGTGAAGAAGGACAGACTGGCGTTTAAACGCCAACCAGGGTACCTGGTTGGGCGTTTAACGCCCAAAAAGGTATAGTTTTGGGCGTTAAACGCCAGAATGTGCACCATTCTGGGCATTTAATGCCAGGATGGCACAAGGGGGAAGATTCTGTTTTTCAAATGCAATTTTTTTCAGGTTTCAAAGTTTTTCAAAATCAAATCTTTTTCAAATCATATCTTTTCAATCAAATCTCTTTCAAATTCAATTTCTTTCTATTTTCAAAAATACTTACTATCAATTAATGATTTGATTCAACATTTCAAGTATGTTGCCTTTTCTGTTGAGAAAGGTTTAATGTTTGAATCATATCTTTTCTTGTTAGCCAAGTTTTTAATTTTTCAAAATCAAATCTTTTTAAAATATTTTTCAAATCATATCTTCTCAATCACATTTTTTTTAAACCAATCATATTTTCTTAACCACATCTTTTTCAAAATAATTTTCAAGCAAATCTCTTTGATTTCTAATTTCAAAATCTTTTTCAAAAATCACTTTATTTCTTTCCCACTTTCATTTTTCGAAAATTAAGTAATGTTTTTCAAAATGTTTTCAAAATTTTTACTTAATTTTCGAAAATCACTTCCCTTCTTCTCACATCCTTCTATTTATGGACTAACACTATTCCTTAATGCAAAATTCGAACTCCATCTTCTTTGATAAGTTCGAATTTTCTACTTCTGTCTTCTACTCTTCTTTTCCTCTGACACTTCAAGGAATCTCTATACTGTGACATAGAGGATTCCACATTTCTTGTTCTCTTCTCTCTCATATGAGCAGGAGCAAAGACAAAGGCATTCTTGTTGAGGTTGACCCTGAACCTGAAAGGACCTTGAAGAGAAAGCTAAGAGAAGCCAAAGCACAACTCTCTTTAGAGGCCCTGACCAAATTCTTCAAAGGAGAAGAACACATGGCAGCCGAAAACAACAATGCCAACATTGCAAGGAAGGTGCTGGGTGACTTTACTGCACCTACTCCCGATTTCTATGGGAGAAGCATCTCTATCCCTGCCATTGGAGCAAACAACTTTGAGCTTAAGCCTCAATTAGTTTCTCTAATGCAACAGAATTGCAAGTTCCATGGACTTCCACTGGAAGATCCTCATCAGTTTTTAGCTGAGTTCTTGCAAATCTGTGACACTGTCAAGACTAATGGGGTTGACCCTGAGGTCTACAGACTTATGCTATTCCCTTTTGCTGTAAGAGACAGAGCTAGAACATGGTTGGACTCACAACCTAAAGAAAGCCTGGACTCTTGGGAAAAGCTAGTCAATGCCTTCTTGGCAAAGTTCTTTCCACCTCAAAAATTGAGTAAGCTTAGAGTGGAAGTCCAAACCTTCAGACAGAAGGAAGGAGAATCCCTCTATGAAGCTTGGGAAAGATACAAACAATTAATCAGAAAATGTCCCTCTGACATGCTTTCTGAATGGAGCATCATAGGAATTTTCTATGATGGTCTTTCTGAACTGTCCAAGATGTCCTTGGATAGCTCTGCTGGAGGCTCTCTTCATCTAAAGAAGACGCCTACAGAAGCTCAAGAGCTAATTGAAATGGTTGCAAATAACCAATTCATGTACACTTCTGAAAGAAATCCTGTGAACAATGGGACTAGTCAGAAGAAAGGAGTTCTTGAGATTGACACTCTGAATGCCATATTGGCACAGAACAAAATATTGACCCAACAAGTCAATATGATTTCTCAAAGTCTGTTTGGAATGTAAAATGCACCAAGCAGTACTAAGGAGGCTTCATCTGAGGAAGAAGCCTATGATCCTGAGAACCCTTCAATGGAAGAGGTGAATTACATGGGAGAACCCTATGGAAACACCTATAATCTTTCATGGAGAAACCATCCAAATTTTTCATGGAAGGATCAACAGAGACCTCAACAAGGTTTCAACAACAATGGTGGAAGAAACAGGTTTAGCAATAGCAAGCCTTTTCCATCATCTTCTCGGCAACAGACAGAGAGTTCTAAGCAGAATACCTCTGACTTAGCAACCATGGTCTCTGATCTGATCAAAACCACTCAAAGTTTCATGACTGAAACAAGGTCCTCCATTAGAAATTTGGAAGGACAAGTGGGTCAGCTGAGCAAGAAAATTACTGAACTCCCTCCTAGTACTCTTCCAAGCAATACAGAAGAAAATCCAAAAGGAGAGTGCAAGGCCATCAACATGGCCGAATTTTGGGAGGAAGAAAAGGCAGTGAACGCCACTGAGGAAGGCCTCACTGGGCGTCCACTGGCCTCCAATGAGTTCCCTAATGAGGAACCATGGGAATCTGAGGCTCAAACTGAGACCATAGAGATTCCATTGGACTTACTTCTGCCATTCATGAGCTCTGATGAGTATTCTTCCTCTGAAGAGGATGAGTATGTCACTGAAGAGCAAGTTGCTAAATACCTTGGAGCAATCATGAAGCTAAATGACAAGTTAGTTGGAAATGAGACATGGGAGGATGAACCCCCTTTGCTCACCAAAGAACTGGATGACTTGTCTAAGCAGAAACTGCCTCAGAAGAGACAGGATCCTGGGAAGTTTTAAATACCTTGTACCATAGGCACCATGACCTTCAAGAAGGCCTTGTGTGACTTAGGGTCAAGTGTAAACCTCATGCCCCTCTCTGTAATGGAGAAGTTAGGGATCTCTGAGGTGCAAGCTGCAAAAATCTCACTAGAGATGGCAGACAATTCAAGAAAATAAGCCCATGGACTTGTAGAGGATGTTCTGGTTAAAGTTGAAGACCATTACATCCCTACTGATTTCATAGTCCTAGAGTCTGGGAAGTGCATGGATGAGTCCATCATCCTTGGCAGACCCTTCCTAGCCACTGCAAAGGCTGTGATTGATGTTGATAGAGGGGAGTTGATCATTCAAGTGAATGAAGAATCCTTGGTGTTTAAGGCTCAAGGATATCCCTCGATCACCATGGAGAGGAAGCATGAAGAGTTTCCCTCAAAACAAAGCCAAACAGAGCCCCCACAGTCAAACGCTAAGTTTGGTGTTGGGAGGCCACAACCAAACTCTAAGTTTGGTGTTGAACCCCCACATTCAAACTCTAAGTTTGGTGTTGGGAGGTTCCAACATAGCTATGAGCATTTCTGAGGCTCCATGAGAGTCCTCTGTCAAGCTAATGACATTAAAGAAGCACTTGTTGGGAGGCAACCCAATGTTATATTTTACATATTTTTCTTTTGTTATTTTATCTTTTTTGTAGGTTGATGATCATAAGAAGTCACAAAATCAATGAAAAAAGCAAAAACAGAATGAAAAACAGGAAGAAAAATAGCACACCCTGGAGGATGCACCCACTGGCGTTTAAACGCCAGTGAGGTTAGCTGTTGGGCGTTTAACGCCCAGTCTGGCACCATTCTGGGCGTTTAACGCCAGAAAGGGGCACCAGACTGGCGTTAAACGCCAGAAATGGGCAAGAAGCTGGCGTTAAACGCCAGAAATGGGCACCAGCCCGGCGTTTAACGCCAGAAATGGCTAAAAACGTGATTTTGTTTGCCATTTGGTGCAGGGATGACTTTTCCTTGACACCTCAGGATCTGTGGACCCCACAGGATCCCCACCTACCCTACCACTCTCTCTCTTCTTCACCCATTCACCAATCACCTCAACACCTCTTCCCCAAAAACCCTTCACCTATCAAATCCCATCTTTCTCTTCACCACTCACATCCATCCTTCATAAAACCCCACCTACCTCACCATTCAAATTCAAACCACTTTCCCACCCAAACCCACCCTCAAATGGCCGAACCCTACCCTCCCCCTTCTCCTATATAAACCCTCCTTCACCCCTTTATTTTCACACTTCCTAAACACCATTTCTCTCCCCTTTTGGCCGAACACAAAGCCATTCCCTTCTTCCTCTTTTCTTCTTCTTCTACTCTCTTCTTTCTTCTTTTGCTCGAGGACGAGCAAACCTTTTAAGTTTGGTGTGGTAAAAGCATTGCTTTTTATTTTTCCATAACCATTTATGGCATCCAAGGCCGGAGAAACCTCTAGAAAGAGGAAAGGGAAGGCAAAAGCTTCCACCTCCGAGTCATGGGAGATGGAAAGATTCATCTCAAGGGTGCATCAAGACCACTTCTATGAAGTTGTGGCCTTGAAGAAGGTGATCCCCGAGGTCCCTTTTTCACTCAAAAAGGGTGAATATCCGGAGATCCGACATGAGATCCGAAGAAGAGGTTGGGAAGTTCTTACCAACCCCATTCAACAAGTTGGAATCTTGATGGTTCAAGAGTTCTATGCCAATGCATGGATCACCAAGAACCATGACCAAAGTGTGAACCCGAATCCCAAGAATTATCTTACTATGGTTCGGGGGAAATACTTGGATTTTAGTCCGGAAAGTGTAAGGTTGGCATTCAATTTGCCCATGATGCAAGGAGATGAACATCCTTACACTAGAAGGGTCAACTTTGATCAAAGGTTGGACCAAGTCCTCACAGTCATATGTGAAGAGGGCGCCCAATGGAAGAGAGATTCAAGAGGGAAGCCGGTTCAATTAAGAAGGCATGACCTCAAGCCCGTGGCTAGAGGATGGTTGGAGTTCATCCAACGCTCAATCATTCCCACTAGCAACCGGTCCGAAGTTACCATAGACCGGGCTATCATGATCCATAGCATCATGATTGGAGAAGAAATAGAGGTCCATGAGGTTATAGCCCAAGAACTCTATAAGGTGGCGGATAAGTCCTCTACCTTGGCAAGGTTAGCCTTTCCTCATCTCATCTGTCACCTCTGTTATTCAGTTGGAGTTGACATAGAGGGAGACATCCCCATTGATGAGGACAAGCCCATCACTAAGAAGAGAATGGAGCACACAAGAGACCCCACTCATCATGAGATCCCTGAGATTCCTCAAGGGATGCACTTTTCTCCACAAAACTATTGGGAGCAACTGAACACCTCCCTAGGAGAATTGAGTTCCAACATGGGACAACTAAGGGTGGAGCATCAAGAACATTCCATCATCCTCCATGAAATTAGAGAAGATCAAAGAATCATGAGGGAGGAGCAACAAAGACAAGGAAGAGACATTGAGGAGCTCAGGCACTCCATAGGATCTTCAAGAGGAAGAAAGAGCCGCCATCACTAAGGTGGACCCGTTCCTTGATTTCCTTGTTCTTTATTCTTCTGTTTTTCGAATTCTAGTGCTTATGTTTATCTATGTTTGTGTCTTGTGATCATTAGTGTCTTAGTGTCTATGCCTTAAAGTTATGAATGTCCTATGAATCCATCACCTTTCTTGAATAAAAACGTGCTTAATTGAAAAGGAAAGAATTGCATGAATTTTGAATTTTACAACAGTTTAATTATTTTGATGTGGTGGCAATATTTTTGTTTTCTGAATGTATGCTTAAACAGTGCATATGTCTTTTGAATTTGTGGTTCATGAATGTTGGCTCTTGAAAGAATGATGAAAAAGGAGACATGTTACTGAGGATCTGAAAAATCATAAAAATGATTCTTGAAGCAAGAAAAAGCAATGAAAAAAAAATCGAAAAAAAAGAGAGAAAAAGAAAAGAAAACGAAAAAAAAGGAGAGAAAGAAATAAAGTTGTGATCCAAGACAATAAGAGTGTGCTTAAGAACCCTGGACACCTCTAGTTGGGGACTCTAGCAAAGCTGAGTCACAATCTGAAAAGGTTCACCCAATTATGTGTCTGTGGCATGTATGTATCCGGTGGTAATACTGGAAGACAGAGTGCTTTGGGCCACAGCCAAGACTCAATAAGTAGCTATGTTCAAGAATCATCATACTTTACTAGGAGAATCATTAACACTATCTGGATTCTAAGTTCCTAAAGAAGCCAATCATTCTGAATTTCAAAGGATAGAGTGAGATGCCAAAACTATTCAGAGGCAAAAAGCTAAAAGCCCCGCTCATCTAATTAATACTGATCTTCATAGATGTTTTTGGAATTCATTGCATATTCTCTTCTTTTTATCTTATTTGATTTTTAGTTGCTTGAGGACAAGCATCAATTTAAGTTTGGTGTTGTGATGAGCGGATAATTTGTACGCTTTTTGGCATTGTTTTTAGTATGTTTTAAGTATGATCTAGTTAGTTTTTAGTATATTTTTACTAGTTTTTAGTTAAAATTCACTTTTCTGGACTTTACTATGAGTTTTTGTGTTTTTCTATGATTTCAGGTATTTTCTGGCTGAAATTGAGGGACCTGAGCAAAAATCTGATTCAGAGACTAAAAAGGACTGCAGATGCTGTTGGATTCTGACCTCCCTGCACTCGAAGTGAATTTTCTGGAGCTACAGAAGCCCAATTGGCGCGCTCTCAACGGCGTTGGAAAGTAGACATCCTGGGCTTTCCAGCAATATATGATAGTCTATACTTTGTCCAAGATTTGATGGCCCAAACCCGCGTTCAAAGTCACCCTCAGAAATCCCAGCGTTAAACGCTGGAACTGGCACCAAAATGGGAGTTAAACGCCCAAACTGGCATAAAAGCTGGCATAAAAGTTAGACCCTGTACTTATGTATTTTCAACGGTGGAGTTTCTACACACCATAGATTAAGGTGTGGAGCTCTGCTGTACCTCGAGTGTTAATGCAATTACTATTGTTCTTCTATTCAATTCCGCTTTTTCTTTTTCTAAGATATCACTTGTTCTTCGACTTGATGAATGTGATGATCCGTGACACTCATCATCATTCTCACCTATGAACGTGTGACTGACAACCACCTCCGTTCTACCTTCGATTGGGTGAATATCTCTTGGATTCCTGATTGCACGATGCATGGTTGATCGCCTGACAACCGAGTGCTCGCCTGACAACCGAGCCAACCATTCCGTGAGATCAGAGTCTTCGTGGTATATGCTAGAACTGATGGCCGCATTCAAGAGAATCCGGAAGGTCTAACCTTGTCTGTGGTATTCTGAGTAGGATTCAATGATTGAATGACTGTGACGTGCTTCAAACTCCTAGCAGGCGGGGCGTTAGTGACAGACGCAAAAGAATCGATGGATTCTATTCCGGCCTGACCGAGAATCGACAGATGATTACCCATGCTGTGACAGAGCATAGGCGACGTTTTCACTAAGAGGATGGGAGGTAGCCATTGACAACGGTGAAACCCTACATAAGCTTGCCATGGAAAGGAGTAAGAAGGATTGGATGAAGACAGTAGGAAAGCAGAGAGACGGAAGGGAAGGCATCTTCATGCGCTTATCTGAAGTTCCTACCAATGAATTACATAAGTACCTCTATCTTTATCTTATTGTTTATTTTCGTTCATCACCATATCCATTTGAGTTTGCCTGACTAAGATTTACAAGATGACCATAGCTTGCTTCATACTAACAATCTCCGTGGGATCGACCCTTACTCGCGTAAGGTTTATTACTTGGACGACCCAGTGCACTTGCTGGTTAGTTGTGCGAAGTTGTGTAATGCCATGGTACTGAGCTACCAAGTTTTTGGGGTTCATGACCGGGGTTTATGAGAGTTGTGAAAAGTATTGTTCACAATTTCGCGCACCAAATACCTTACTTGAGTAAGGGTCGATCCCACGGAGATTATTGGTTTGAAGCAATCTATGTTTATTTTATTATTCTTAGTCAGGATATTAATTAAAATTATCAGTTGGAATTATTAGATTGGAAAAATAAAAGAGAATAAAATCGTTACTTGTTGTGCAGTAATGGGAAATATGTTGGAGTTTTGGAGATGCTTTGTCCTCTGAATTTCTGCAACGTAATATTTAACTCAATTGTTTGTAAAGCACGTCTACGGCAAGCTGTATGTAGGGTGTCACCATTGTCAGTGGCTACTTCCCATCCTCTCAGTGAAAACGTTCCAGATGCTCTGTCACAGCACGGCTAATCAGCTGTCGGTTCTCGATCATGTTGGAATAGGATCCATTGATCCTTTTGCGTTTGTCATCACGCCCAGCAATCGCGAGTTTGAAGCGTGTCACAGCCATTCAATCCTTGAATCCTACTCGGAATACCACAGACAAGGTTTAGACCTTCCAGATCCTCAGGAGTGGCCGCCATCAATTCTAGCTTATACCGCGGAGATTCTGATTAAGGAATCTAAGAGAAGTTCATTCAGTCTGATGTAGAACGGAGGTGTTTGTTAGGCACACGTTCATAGATTGAGGGAGGTGATGAGTGTCACGGATCATCACCTCTTTCACAATTAAGCGCGAATAAACATCTTAGATCGGACCATACACACATTGAGTGAAATAGAAACAATTGCATTAATTCATCGAGACGCTGCAGAGCTCCTCACCCCCAACAATGGAGTTTAGAGACTCATGCTGTCAAAGTGTATAAAATTCAGATCTGAAAAATGTCATGAGGTGCAAGATAAGTCTCTAAAAGTTGTTTAAATAGTAAACTAGTAACCTAGGTTTACAGAATATGAGTAAACTAAGATAATTGGTGCAGAAATCCACTTCTGGGGCCCACTTGGTGTGTGCTGGGGTTGAGACTAAAGCTATCCACGAGTTGAGACCTTTCTTGGAGTTGAACTCCAAGTTATAACGTGTTTTGGGCGTTCAACTCCGGATCATGACGTGTTTCTAGCGTTTAACTCCAGACAGCAGCATGTACTTGGCGTTCAACGCCAAGTTACGTCGTCTTTCTTCGCGCAAAATATGGACTATTATATATTGCTGGAAAGCCCTGGATGTCTACTTTCCAACGCCGTTGAGAGCGCGCCAATTGGACTCCTGTAGCTCTAGAAAATCCATTTCGAGTGCAGGGAGGTCAGGATCCAACAGCATCAGCAGTCCTTTTTCAGCCTAACTCCGATTTTTGCTCAGCTCCCTCAATTTCAGCCAGAAAATACCTGAAATCACAGAAAAACACACAAACTCATAGTAAAGTCCATAAATATGATTTTTGCCTAAAAACTAATATTATTCTACTAAAAACCAATTAAATCATGCTAAAATCTATATGAAATTACCCCCAAAAAGCATATAAAATATCCGCTCATCACCCATAAACCCCACCTACCTTCAAAATTCAAATTACTTTCCCACCCAAACCCACCCTAAATGGCCGAACCTACTCCCTCTCCCCTCACTATATAAACCCCTCTATTCTTCTTCATTTTCACACAACACAAACCTCTCTTTTCCTTCTTGGCCGAATACACCTCTCCCCCTCCCCTCCATATTTTCTTCTTCTTCTTCTTCTCTTCTTTCATCTCTTGCTCGAGGGCGAGTAATATTCTAAGTTTGGTGTGGTAAAAGCATAGCTTTTTGTTTTTCCATAACCATTGATGGCACCTAAGGCCGGAGAATCCTCTAGAAAAGGGAAAGGGAAGACAAAAGCTTCCACCTCCGAGTCATGGGAGATGGAAAGATTCATCTCCAAAGCCCATCAAGACCACTTCTATGATGTTGTGGCCAAGAAGAAGGTGATCCCCGAGATCCCTTTCAAGCTCAAGAAAAATGAGTATCTGGAGATCCGACATGAGATCCAAAGGAGAGGTTGGGAAGTTCGAACCAATCCCATCCAACAAGTCAGAATCTTAATGGTTCAAGAGTTCTATGTCAATGCATGGATCACTAGGAACCATGATCAAAGTAAAAACCCGAACCCAAAGAATTATCTTACAATGGTTCGGGGGAAATACTTAGATTTTAGTCTGGAAAATGTGAGGTTGGCATTCAACTTGCCCAAAATGCAAGGAGATGAACACCCCTACATTATAAGGGTCAACTTTGATCAAAGGTTGGACCAAGTCCTCATGGACATATGTGTGGAAGGAGCTCAATGGAAAAGAGACTCAAGAGGCAAGCCAGATCAACTGAGAAGACTGGACCTTAAGCCTGTGGCTAGAGGATGGTTGGAGTTCATCCAACGCTCCATCATCCCCACTAGCAACCGATCTGAAGTTACCGTGGATTGGGCCATCATGATTCATAGCATCATGAATGGAGAGGAAGTAGAAGTTCATGAAGTCATCCCCTTGAACTCTACAAAATAGCCGAAAAGCCCTCCACCATGGCAAGGCTAACTTTTCCTCATCTTATTTGTCATCTATGTTACTCAGCTGGAGTTATCATAGAAGGAGACATCCTCATTGACGAGGATAAGCCCATCACCAAAAAGAGGATGGAGCAAACAAGAGAGACCATCCACGGACCTCAAGAGATGCATGAGGAAGCTCATCATCAAGAAATCCCTGAGATGCCTCAATGGATGCACTTTCCTCCCAACAACTATTGGGAACAACTCAACACATCCCTAGAAGATTTGAGTTACAATGTGGATCAATTAAGGGTGGAACATCAAGAGCACTCCATCATTCTCCATGAAATTAGAGAAGATCAAAGAGCAATGAGGGAGGAGCAATAGAAGCAAGGAAGGGACATAGAAGAGCTTAAGGACATTATTGGTCCTTCAAGAAGAAGACGCCACTAAGATGGACTCATTCCTTGTTCTTATTTTCTGTTGTTCAATTTTTATGTTATATGTTCATCTATGTTTTGTGTCTCTACTTCATGATCATTAGTAGTTAGTAACTATGTCTTAAAGTTATGAATAATTCCATGAATCATTCACCTCTCTTAATTAAAAAAATGTTTTTAATTCAAAAGAACAAGAAGTACATGAATTTCGAATTTATCCTTGAATTTAGTTAAATTATATTGATGTGGTGACAATACTTTTTGTTTTCTGAATGAATGCTTGAACAGTGCATATTTTTGATCTTGTTGTTTATGAATGTTAAAATTATTGGCTCTTGAAAGAATGATGAATAAAGATAGATGCTATTGATAATCTGAAAAATCAAAAATTGATTCTTGAAGCAAGAAAAAGCAGTGAATAGCAAAAAAAAAAAGTGGCGAAAAAAAATAGAAAGAAAGAAAGGGTAGAAATAGAGCTTCTCTCAAAATTGATTCGTGGTTTGCAGACAGTGCAAACTATAAGACTCAAGGTTCTCCTTCTGTAACCATGGAGAGGAAGCATGAAGAGCTTCTCTCAAAACAGAGTCAAATAGAGCCCCCACAGTCAAACTCTAAGTTTGGTGTTGGGAGGCCACAACCAACTTCTAAGTTTGGTGTCGAACCCCCACATTCAAACTCTAAGTTTGGTGTTGGGAGGTTCCAACATTGCTCTGAGCATCTCTGAGGCTCCATGAGAGCCCTCTGTCAAGCTACTGACATTAAAGAAGCGCTTGTTGGGAGGCAACCCAATGTTATATTTTATCTATTTTTCTTTTGTTATTTTATGTTTTCTGTAGGTTGATGATCATGAGAAGTCACAAAATCAATTGAAAAAGCAAAAACAGAATGAAAAACAGAAAGAAAAATAGCACACCCTGGAGGAAGATCCTGCTGGCGTTTAAACACCAGTAAGGCTAGCAGATGGGCGTTTAACGCCCAGTCTGGCACCATTCTGGGCGTTTAACGCCAGAAAGGGGCACCAGACTGGCGTTAAACGCTAGTAAAGGGCAAGAACTTGGCGTTAAACGCCAGAAAGGGGCACCAGCCCGGCGTTTAACGCCAGAATTGGCACAAAGAGCAATTTTGCTCGCCACTTGGTGCAGGGATGACTTTTCCTTGACACCTCAAGATCTGTGGACCCCACAGGATCCCCACCTACCCCACCACTCTATCTCTTCTTTCTTCTTTTACTCGAGGACGAGCAAACCTTCTAAGTTTGGTGTGGTAAAAGTGTTGCTTTTTGTTTCTCCGTAATCATTTATGGCACCTAAGGCTGGAGAAACCTCTAGAAAGGGGAAAGGGAAGGTAAAAGCTTCCGCCTCTGAGCCATGGAAGATGGAGATATTCATCTCAAGGGATGCACTTTCCTCCACAAAACTATTGGGAGCAATTAAACACCTCCCTAGGAGAATTGAGTTCCAACATGGGACAACTAAGGGTGGAGCACCAAGAACATTCCATCCTCCTCCATGAAATTAGAGAAGATCAAAGAATCATGAGAGAGGAGCAACAAAGACAAGGAAGAGACATTGAGGAGCTCAAGCACTCCATAGGATCTTCAAGAGGAAGAACAAGCCGCCATCACTAAGGTGGACCCGTTCTTTAATTTCCTTGTTCTTTATTTTCTGTTTTTCGAAAATTATGCTTATGTTTGTCTATGTTTGTGTCTTGTGATCATTAGTATCTTAGTGTCTATGCCTTAAAGTTATGAATTTCCTATGAATCCATCACCTTTCTTGAATGAAAAATGTTCTTAATTGAAAAAGAGAAGAATTGCATGAATTTTGAATTTTATAACAGTTTAATTATTTTGATATGGTGGCAATGCTTTTGTTTTCTGAATGTATGCTTAAACAGTGCATATATCTTTTGAATTTGTGGTTCATGAATGTTGGCTCTTGAAAGAATGATGAAAAATGAGACATGTTACTGAGGATCTGAAAAATCATAAAAATGATTCTTGAAGCAAGAAAAAGCAGTGAATACAAAAAAAAATTCGAAAAAAAGGAAAGAAAAAGAAAGAGAAAAAGAAAGAAAAAGAAAGAAAAAGAAAGAAATAAAGTTGTGATCCAAGGCAAAAAGAGTGTGCTTAAGAACCCTGGACACCTCTAATTGGGGACTTTAGCAAAGCTGAGTCACAATCTGAAAGGGTTCACCAAATTTTGTGTCTGTGGCATGTATGTATCCGGTGGTAATACTGGAAGACAGAGTGCTTTGGGCCATGGCCAAGACTCAATAAGTAGCTGTGTTCAAGAATCATCATACTTAACTAGGAGAATCAATGGCACTATCTGGATTCTGAGTTCCTAAAGAAGGCAATCATTCTGAATTTCAAAGGATAGAGTGAGATGCCAAAACTGTTCAGAGACAAAAAGCTAAAAGCCCCGCTCATCTAATTAATACTGATCTTCATAGATGTTTTTGGAATTCATTGCATATTCTCTTCTTTTTATCTTATTTGATCTTCAGTTGCTTGAGGACAAGCAACAATTTAAGTTTGGTGTTGTGATGAGCGGATAATTTGTACGCTTTTTGGCATTGTTTTTAGTATGTTTTTAGTATGATCTAGTTAGTTTTTAGTATATTTTTATTAGTTTTTAGTTAAAATTCACTTTTCTAGACTTTACTATGAGTTTGTGTGTTTTTCTGTGATTTCAGGTATTTTCTGGCTGAAATTGAGGGTCCTGAGCAAAAATCTGATTCAGAGGCTGAAAAGGACTGCAGATGCTGTTGGATTCTGATCTCCTTGCACTCGAAGTGGATTTTCTAGAGCTACAGAAGCCCAATTAGCGCGCTCTCAACGGCGTTGGAAAGTAGACATCCTGGGCTTTCCAGAAATGTATAATAGTCCATACTTTTCCCGAGATTTGATGGCCCAAACCGGCGTGGCAAAACAGCCTCATAAATTCCAGCGTTTAACGCTGGAACTGGCATAAAACTTGGAGTTAAACGCCCAAACTGGCATAAAAGCTGGCGTTTAACTCCAGAAAAGGTCTCTACACGAAAATGCTTCATTGCTCAGCCCAAGCACACACCAAGTGGACCCAGAAGTGGATTTTTACGTCATTTACTCATTTCTGTATACCCTAGGTTACTAGTTTACTATTAATATGATCTTTTGACATTGTATCTGGACCTCATGACATTTTACACGTTTCTTTGTGTACCTTTTACAGTATGAGTCTCTAAACCCCATGGTTGGGGGTGAGGAGCTCTGCTGTGTCTTGATGGATTAATGCAATTACTACTGTTTTTCATTCAATCATGCTTGCTTCCATTCTAAGATATCACTTGTTCTTAACCCGGATGAATGTGATGATCCGTGACACTCATCATATTCTCAACTATGAACGCGTGCCTGACAACCACCTCCGTTCTATCTTAGATTGAGTAGATATCTCTTGGATTCTTTAATCGGAATCTTCGTGGTATAAGCTAGAACTGATGGCGGCATTCAAGAGAATCCGGAAGGTCTAAACCTTGTCTGTGGTATTCTGAGTAGGATTCAATGATTGAATGACTGTGACGAGCTTCAAACTCCTGAGGGCGGGGCATTAGTGACAGACGCAAAAGAATCACTGGATTCTATTCCGGCCTGATTGAGAACCGACAGATGGATAGCCATGCCGTGACAGGGTGCGTTGAACATTTCCACTGAGAGGATGGGAGGTAGCCACTGACAACGGTGAAACCCTTGCATACAGCTTGCCATGGAAGGAGCCTTGCGTGCTTGAAGAAGAAGACAGTAGGAAAGCAGAGATTCAGAAGATGGAGCATCTCCAAAACCTCAACCTATTCTCCATTACTGCAAAACAAGTACTTAATTCATGTTCTTTTGCTTTTTACAATCAATCCTGATAATTTCTGATATCCTGACTAAGATTTACAAGATAACCATAGCTTGCTTCAATCCGACAATCTCCGTGGGATCGACCCTTACTCACGTAAGGTATTACTTGGACGACCCAGTGCACTTGCTGGTTAGTTGTGCGGGATTGCAAAAGTGTGATTGCAATTTCGTGCACCAAGAATCAATAACACTATCCGAAATTCTAAGTTCCTAGAGAAGCCAATCATTCTAAACTTCAAAGGAAAAAGTGAGATGCCAAAACTGTTCAGAAGCAAAAAGCTATAAGTCCCGCTCGTCTAATTAGAATGAATATTCATTGATATTTTGGGATTTATAGTATATACTCTTCTTTTTATCCTAATTGATTTTCAGTTGCTTGGGGACAAGCAACAATTTAAGTTTGGTGTTGTGATTAGCGGATAATTTATACGCTTTTTGGCATTGTTTTTAGGTAGTTTTTAGTATGATCTAGTTACTTTTAGGGATGCTTTCATTAGTTTTTATGCTAAATTCACATTTCCGGACTTTACTATGAGTTTGTGTGTTTTTCTATGATTTCAGGTATTTTCTGGCTGAAATTGAGGGACCTGACCAAAACTCTGATAAGGAGGCTGACAAAGGACTGCTGATGCTGTTGGAATCTGACCTCCCTGCACTCGAAATGAATTTTTTGGAGCTACAGAACTTCAAATGGTGCGCTCTCAACGACGTTGGAAAGTAGACATCCAGAGATTTCCAGAACTGTATAATAGCTCATACTTTATTCGTGATTAGACGACGTAAACTTGCGCTCAACTCCAATTCCATGCTGTATTCTGGAGTCAAACGCCAGAAACACGTCACGAACCAGAGTTGAACGCCCAAAACATGTTACAACTTGGCATTCAACTCCAAGAGAAGCCTCAGCTCATGGATAGATCAAGCTCAGCCCAAGCACACACCAAGTGGGCCCCGGAAGTGGATTTATGCATCAATTAGTTACTTATGTAAACCCTAGTAGCTAGTCTAGCATAAATAGAACTTTTTACCTTTGTATTAGACATCTTGGATTGTATTATTCAGTCTTTTGACCACGTTTGGGGGCTGGCCATTCGGCCATGCCTGAACCTCTATCACTTATGTATTTTCAACGGTGGAGTTTCTACACACCATAGATTAAGGGTGTGGAGCTCTGCTGTACCTCAAGTTTCAATGCAATTACTACTATTTTCTATTCAATTCGACTTATTCTTATTCTAAGATATTCGTTGCACTTCAACATGATGAATGTGATGATCCGTGACACTCATCATCATTCTCACTTTTGAACGCGTGACTGACAACCACTTCCGTTCTATCTTAGACCGGGCGCATATCTCTTGGATTCCTTAATCTGAATCTTCGTGGTATAAGTTAGAATTGATGGCGGCATTCATGGGAATTCGGAAAGTCTAACCTTGTCTGTGGTATTCCGAGTAGGATTCCGGGATTGAATGACTGTGACGAGCTTCAAACTCGCGATTACTGGGCGTGATGACAAACACAAAAGAATCAAGGGATTCTATTCCAACATGATCGAGAACCGACAGATGATTAGCCGTGCTGTGACAAAGCATTTGGACCATTTTTACTGAGAGGATGGGATGTAGCCATTGACAACGGTGATGCCCTACATACAGCTTGCCATAGAAAGGAGTGACAAAGAATGAATAAAAGCAGTAGGAAAGCAGAGATTCAGAAGGAATATAACACCTCCAAACACTTATCTGAAATTCCCAACATTAAGTTACATGAGTAACTCTATCCTATTTTATTCCTTCGCGTATACTATAATTTCTTAATACAGTTAAATCCGCCTTACTGGGATTTACAAGATGACCATAGCTTGCTTCATACCAATAATCTCGGTGGGATCGACCCTTACTCACGTAAGGTATTACTTGGACGACCCAGTACACTTGCTGGTTAGTTGTGCGGAGTTGTGACAAAGTGTGATTTATGTTTGTGAGCACCAAGTCTTTGGAGCCATTGTTGAGGATCACAATTTCGCCTACCAGTAATCCACTATAACGAAAAAGCCAACTCCCAACTTCAAAGGGAGGAGCTCGACCTACTTTCGGAAATCTGAGAAAGAGCTCAGATTAAGGAAGAAGCGTTGAAACAACAGATGGCCTCTGGTGCGCGAAATTGTGAACAATACTTTTCACAACTCTCATAATCCCCGGTCATGAACCCCAAAAACTTGGTGTTCAATACCATGGCATTACACAACTTCGCACAACTAACCAGCAAGTGCACTGGGTCGTCCAAGTAATAAACCTTACGCGAGTAAGGGTCGATCCCACGGAGATTGTTAGTATGAAGCAAGCTATGGTCATCTTGTAAATCTTAGTCAGGCAAGCTTAAATGGATATGGTGATGAACGCATAAAAACACAAAGATAAAGATAGAGATACTTATGTAATTCATTGGTAGGAACTTCAGATAAGCGCATGAAGATGCCTTCCCTTCCGTCTCTCTGCTTTCCTACTGTCTTCATCCAATCCTTCTTACTCCTTTCCATGGCAAGCTTATGCAAGGGTTTCACCGTTGTCAGTGGCTACCTCCCATCCTCTCAGTGAAAATGTTCCTATGCTCTGTCATAGCATGGCTAATCATCTGTCGGTTCTTGGTCAGGCCAGAATAGAATCCAGCGATTCTTTTGCGTCTGTCACTAACGCCCCGCCTGCTAGGAGTTTGAAGCACGTCACAGTCATTCAATCATTGAATCCTACTCAGAATACCACAGACAAGGTTAGACCTTCTGGATTCTCTTGAATGCCGCCATCAGTTCTAGCCTATACCACGAAGACTCTGATCTCACGGAATGGTTGGCTCGGTTGTCAGGCGAGCACTCGGTTGTCAGGCGATCAACCATGCCGTGCAATCAGGAATCCAAGAGATATTCACCCAATCGAAGGTAGAACGGAGGTGGTTGTCAGTCACACGTTCATAGGTGAGAATGATGATGAGTGTCACGGATCATCACATTCATCAAGTTGAAGAACAAGTGATATCTTAGAACAAGAACAAGCGGAATTGAATGGAAGAACAATAGCAATTGCATTAATACTCGAGGTACAGCAGAGCTCCACACCTTAATCTATGGTGTGTAGAAACTCCACCGTTGAAAATACATAAGAACAAGGTCTAGGCATGGCCGTGAGGCCAGCCTCCCAGTGATCTAAGATAGCATAAAAATGAAGATAGCTACCAAAGTCTTCAAATACAATAGTAAAAGGTCCTACTTATAGAGAACTAGTAGCCTAAGGTTTACAGAAATGAGTAAATGACATAAAAATCCACTTCCGGGCCCACTTGGTGTGTGCTTGGGCTGAGAAATGAAGCATTTTCGTGTAGAGACTCTTCTTGGAGTTAAACGCCAGCTTTAGTGCCAGTTTGGGCGTTTAACTCCCATTTTGGTGCCAGTTCCGGCGTTTAACGCTGGAATTCCTGAAGGTGACTTTGAACGCCAGTTTGGGCCATCAAATCTTGGGCAAAGTATGGACTATCATATATTTCTGAAAAGCCCAGGATGTCTACTTTCCAACGCCGTTGAGAGCGCGCCAATTAGGCTTCTGCAGCTCCAGAAAATCCACTTCGAGTGTAGGAAGGTCAGAATCCAACAGCATCTGCAGTCCTTTTCAGTCTCTGAATCAGATTTTTGCTCAGGTCCCTCAATTTCAGCTAGAAAATACCTGAAATCATAGAAAAACACACAAACTCATAGTAAAGTCCAGAAAAGTTAATTTTAACTAAAAACTAATAAAAATATACTAAAAACTAACTAGATCATACTAAAAACATACTAAAAACAATGCCAAAAAGCGTACAAATTATCCGCTCATCACAACACCAAACTTAAATTGTTGCTTGTCCTCAAGCAACTGAAAATCAAATAATATAAAAAGAAGAGAATATGCAATGAATTCCAAAAACATCTATGAAGATCAGTATTAATTAGATGAGCGGGGCTTTTAGCTTTTTGCCTCTGAACAGTTTTGGCATCTCACTCTATCCTTTGAAATTCAGAATGGTTGGCTTCTTTAGGAACTCAGAATCCAGATAGTGTCATTGATTCTCCTAGTTAAGTATGATGATTCTTGAACAAAGCTACTTATTGAGTATTGGCTGTGGCCCAAAGCACTCTGTCTTCTAGTATTACCACCGGATACATACATGCCACAGACACATAATTGGGTGAACCTTTTCAGATTGTGACTCAGCTTTGCTAGAGTCCCCAATTAGAGGTGTCCAGGGTTCTTAAGCACACTCTTTTTGCCTTGGATCACAATTTTACTTCTTTTTCCCCCTTTTTTTTCGTTTTCTTTTTCTTTTTCTCTTTTTTTTCGAAAATTTTTTTTTTCACTGCTTTTTCTTGCTTCAAGAATCATTTCAATGATTTTTCAGATCCTCAGTAACATGTCTCCTTTTTCATCATTCTTTCAAGAGCCAACATTCATGAACCACAAATTCAAGATACATATGCACTGTTTAAGCATACATTCAGAAAACAAAAACATTGCCACCACATCAAAATAATTAAACTATTATAAAATTCAGAATTCATGCAATTCTTTCCTTTTCAATTAAGCACGTTTTTATTCAAGAAAGGTGATGGATTCATAGGACATTCATAACTTTAAGGCATAGACACTAAGACACTAATGATCACAAGATACAAACATAGATAAACATAAGCATAAAATTCGAAAAACAGAAGAATAAAGAACAAGGAAATCAAAGAACGGGTCCACCTTAGTGATGGTGGCTCTTTCTTCCTCTTGAAGATCCTATGGAGTGCTTGAGCTCCTCAATATCTCTTCCTTGTCTTTGTTGCTCCTCCCTCATGATTCTTTGATCTTCTCTAATTTCATGGAGGATGATGGAGTGTTCTTGGTGCTCCATCCTTAGTTGTCCCATGTTGGAACTTAATTCTCCTAGAGAGGTGTTTAGTTGCTCCCAATAGTTTTGTGGAGGGAAGTGCATCCCTTGAGGAATCTCAGGGATCTCATGATGAGTGGGGTCTCTTGTGTGCTCCATCCTCTTCTTAGTGATGGGCTTGTCCTCATCAATAGGGATGTCTCCCTCTATGTCAACTCCAACCGAATAACAGAGGTGACAAATGAGATGAGGAAAGGCTAACCTTGCCAAGGTAGAGGACTTGTCCGCCACCTTATAGAGTTCTTGGGCTATAACCTCATGAACTTCTATTTCTTCTCCAATCATGATGCTATGAATGATGATAGCCCGGTCTATGGTAACTTCGGACCGGTTGCTAGTGGGAATGATTGAGCGTTGGATAAACTCCAACCATCCTCTAGCCACGGGTTTGAGGTCATGCCTTCTCAATTGAACCGGCTTCCCTCTTGAATCTCTCTTCCATTGGGCGCCCTCTTCACATATGATTGTGAGGACTTGGTCCAACCTTTGATCAAAGTTGACCCTTCTAGTGTAAGGATGTTCATCTCCTTGCATCATAGGCAAGTTGAATGCCAACCTTACACTTTCCGGACTAAAATCCAAGTATTTCCCCCGAACCATAGTAAGATAATTCTTTGGATTCGGGTTCACACTTTGGTCATGGTTCTTGGTGATCCATGCATTGGCATAGAACTCTTGAACCATCAAGATTCCGACTTGTTGAATGGGGTTGGTAAGAACTTCCCAACCTCTTCTTCGGATCTCATGTCGGATCTCCGGATATTCACCCTTTTTGAGTGAAAAAGGGACCTCGGGGATCACCTTCTTCAAGGCCACAACTTCATAGAAGTGGTCTTGATGCACCCTTGAGATGAATCTCTCCATCTCCCATGACTTGGAGGTAGAAGCTTTTGGCTTCCCTTTCCTCTTTCTAGAGGTTTCTCCGGCCTTGGATGCCATAAATGGTTATGGAAAAACAAAAAGCAGTGCTTTTACCACACCAAACTTAAAATGTTTGCTCATCCTCGAGCAAAAGAAGAAAGAAGAGAGTAGAAGAAGAAGAAATGAGGAAGAAGGGAATGGCTTTGTGTTTGGCCAAAAGGGGGGAGAAGTGGTGTGTACGATGATTGGTGAATGGGTGAAGAAGAGAGAGAGAGTGGTAGGGTAGGTGGGGATCCTGTGGGGTCCACAGATCCTGAGGTGTCAAGGAAAAGTCATCCCTGCACCAAATGGCAAGCAAAAACACGTTTTTAGCCTTTTCTGGCGTTAAACACCGGGCTGGTGCCCATTTCTGGCGTTTAACGCCAGCGTCTTGCCCATTTCTGGCGTTTAACGCCAGTCTGGTGCCCCTTTCTGGCGTTAAACGCCCAGAATGGTGCCAGACTGGGCGTTAAACGCCCAACAGCTAACCTCACTGGCGTTTAAATGCCAGTAGGTGCGTCCTCCAGGGTGTGCTGTTTTTTCTTCCTGTTTTTCATTCTGTTTTTGCTTTTTTCATTGATTTTGTGACTTCTCATGATCATCAACCTACAAAAAAAAAATAAAATGACAAAGGAAAATAGTTAATTATAAAACATTGGGTTGCCTCCCAACAAGCGCTTCTTTAATGTCATTAGCTTGACAGAGGACTCTCATGGAGCCTCAGAAATGCTCAGAGCTATGTTGGAACCTCCCAACACCAAACTTAGAGTTTGAATGTGGGGGTTCAACACCAAACTTAGAAGTTGGTTGTGGCCTCCCAACACCAAACTTAGAGTTTGACTGTGGGGGCTCTGTTTTTGAGAGAAGCTCTTCATGCTTCCTCTCCATGATGACATAGGGATATCCTTGGGCCTTAAACACCAAGGATTCTTCATTCACTTGAATGATCAACTCTCCTCTATCAACATCAATCACAGCCTTTGCTGTGGCTAGGAAGGGTCTGCCAAGGATGATGGATTCATCCATGCACTTCCCAGTCTCTAGGACTATGAAATCAGTAGGGATGTAATGGTCTTCAACTTTAACCAGAACATCCTCTACAAGTCCATGGGCTTGTTTTCTTGAATTGTCTGCCATCTCTAGTGAGATTTTTGCAGCTTGCACCTCAAAGATCCCTAGCTTCTCCATTATAGAGAGAGGCATGAGGTTTACACTTGACCCTAAGTCACACAAGGCCTTCTTGAAGGTCATGGTGCCTATGGTACAAGGTATTGAAAACTTCCCAGGGTCCTGTCTCTTTTGAGGCAGTTTCTGCCTATACAAGTCATCCAGTTCTTTGGTGAGCAAAGGGGGTTCATCCTCCCAAGTCTCATTTCCAAATAACTTGTCATTTGGCTTCATGATTGCTCCAAGGTATTTAGCAACTTGCTCTTCAGTGACATACTCATCCTCTTCAGAGGAAGAATACTCATCAGAGCTCATGAATGGCAGAAGTAAGTCCAATGGAATCTCTATGGTCTCATTTTGAGCCTCAGATTCCCATGGTTCCTCATTGGGGAACTCATTGGAGGTCAGTGGACGCCCAGTGAGGCCTTCCTCAGTGGCGTTCACTGCTTCTCCCTCATCCCAAAATTTGGCCATGTTGATGGCCTTGCACTCTCCTTTTGGATTTTCTTCTGTATTGCTTGGGAGAGTACTATGAGGGAGTTCAGTAATTTTCTTGCTCAGCTGACCCACTTGTCCTTCCAAATTTTTAATGGAGGACCTTGTTTCAGTCATGAAACTTTGAGTGGTTTTGATTAGATTAGAGACCATGGTTGCTAAGTCAGAGTTATTCTGCTTAGAACTCTCTGTCTGTTGCTGAGAAGATGATGGAAAAGGCTTGCTATTGCTAAACCTGTTTCTTCCACCATTATTGTTATTGAAACCTTGTTGAGGTCTTTGTTGATCTTTCCATGAAAGATTTGGATGATTCCTCCATGAAGGATTATAGGTGTTTCCATAGGGTTCTCCCATGTAATTCACCTCTTCCATTGAAGGGTTCTCAGGATCATAAGCTTCTTCCTCAGATGAAGCTTCCTTAGTACTGCTTGGTGCATTTTGCATTCCAGACAGACTTAGAGAAATCATATTGAATTGTTGGGTCAATATTTTGTTCTAAGCCAATATGGCATTCAGAGTGTCAATCTCAAGAACTCCTTTCTTCTGACTAGTCCCATTGTTCACAGGATTTCTTTCAGAAGTGTACATGAATTGGTTATTTGCAACCATTTCAATTAGTTCTTGAGCTTCAGTAGGCGTCTTCTTCAAGTGAAGAGATCCTCCAGCAGAGCTATCCAAAGACATCTTGGATAATTCAGAGAGACCATCATAGAAAATACCTATGATGCTCCATTCAGAAAGCATATCAGAAGGACACTTTCTGATTAATTGTTTGTATCTTTCCCAAGCTTCATAGAGGGATTCTCCTTCCTTCTGTCTGAAGGTTTGGACTTCCACTCTAAGCTTACTCAATTTTTGAGGTGGAAAGAACTTTGCCAAGAAGGCATTGACTAGCTTTTCCCCCCAGGCTTTCTTTAGGTTGAGAGTCCAACCATGTTCTAGCTCTGTCTCTTACAGCAAAAGGGAATAGCATAAGTCTGTAGACCTCAGGGTCAACCCCACTAGTCTTGACATTGTCACAGATTTGCAAGAACTCAGCTAAGAACTGATGAGGATCTTCCAATGGAAGTCCATGAAACTTGCAATTCTGTTGCATTAGAGAAACTAATTGAGGCTTAAGCTCAAAGTTGTTTGCTCCAATGGCAGGGATAGAGATGCTTCTCCCATAGAAGTCGGGAGTAGGTGCAGTAAAGTCACCCAGCACCTTCCTTGCATTGTTGGCATTGTTGTTGTTTTCGGCTGCCATGAGTTCTTCTTCCTTGAAGAATTCGGTCAGGTCCTCTAAAGAGAGTTATGCTTTGGCTTCTCTTAGCTTTCTCTTCAAGGTCCTTTCAGGTTCAGGGTCAGCCTCAACAAGAATGCTTTTGTCTTTGCTCCTGCTCATAAGAAAGAGAAGAGAACAAGGAAATGTGGAATCCTGTATGTCACAGTATAGAGATTCCTTGAAGTGTCAGATGAAAAGAAAATTAGAAGACAGAAGTAGAAAATTCGAACCTATCAAAGAAGATGGAGTTCGAATTTTGCATTAAGGGATAGTGTTAGTCCATAAATAGAAGGATGTGAGAAGGAGGGAGTTGATTTTCGAAAATGAAGTAAAAAAAATTTTGAAAACATTTTTGAAAAACATTACTTAATTTTCGAAAATAAAAGTGGGAAAGAAGTGAAGTGATTTTTGAAAAGATTTTGAAATTAGAAATCAAAAAGATTTGATTGAAAACTATTTTGAAAAAGATGTGGTTAAGAAGATATGATTAGTTTTAAAAAGATGTGATTGAGAAGATATGATTTGAAAAACATTTTAAAAAGATTTGATTTTGAAAATTAAAAACTTGACTAACAAGAAAAGATATGATTCAAACATTAAACCTTTCTCAACAGAAAAGGCAACATACTTGAAATGTTGAATCAAATCATTAATTGGTAGCAAGTATCTTTGAAAAAGGAAAGAAATTGATTTTGAAAAAGATTTGATTGAAAAGATATGATTTGAAAAAGATTTGATTTTGAAAAACTTTGAAAACCTGAAAAAATTGCATTGAAAAACAGAATCTTCCCTCTTGTGCCATCCTGGCGTTAAACGCCCAGAATGGTGCACATTCTGGCGTTTAACGCCCAAAACTATACCCTTTTGGGCGTTAAACGCCCAACCAGGTACCCTGGCTGGCGTTTAAACGCCAGTCTGTCCTTCTTCAGTGGGCGTTTTGAACGCCCAGCTTTTTCTGTGCAATTCCTCTGTTGTATGTTCTTAATCTTCAATTCTCTGTATTATTGACTTGAGAAGACACAAATTAAAAAATATTTTTGGATTTTTAATAATAAGGAAAAATCAATATGCAACAAGAATCAAATAACAATGCATGCAAGACACCAAACTTAGCAGTTTGTATACTACTGACACTAACAAAATGAAAATGCATATGAGACACACAAAACACTCAAGTCAATTGAATTCAAAGATCAGAGCACGAAAATTATCAAGAATTACTTGAAAATCCTTAAGACACATGAATGAATGCATGCAATTGACACCAAACTTAAGATGAGACACTAGACTCAAGCAAGAAATTTTTGGATTTTATGATTTTTTTTTGATTTTTTTGTGTTTTTTCGAAAATTAAATGGAAAAAGATATCAAAATTCTTAATGAGAATTCCAGGAATCAGTGCAATGCTAGTCTAAGACTCCGGTCCAGGAATTAGACATGGCTTCACAGCCAGCCAAGCTTTCAAAGAAAGCTTCGGTCCAAAACACTAGACATGGCCAATGGCCAGCCAAGCCTTAGCAGATCACTGCTCCAAAAGCAAGATTGATGAAAATCAACAAGCTCTTGTGATGATAAGTTGAAACCTCGGTCCAATGAAATTAGACATGGCTTCACAGCCAGCCAGATTTCAACAAATCATCCTGAAACTCTAGAATTCATCCTCAAGAATTTCGAAAAAAAAAATACCTAATCTAAGCAACAAGATGAACCGTCAGTTGTCCAAACTGAACAATCCCCGGCAACGGCGCCAAAAACTTGGTGCGCGAAATTGTGAACAATACTTTTCACAACTCTCATAATCCCCGGTCATGAACCCCAAAAACTTGGTGTTCAATACCATGGCATTACACAACTTCGCACAACTAACCAGAAGTGCACTGGGTCGTCCAAGTAATAAACCTTACGCGAGTAAGGGTCGATCCCACGGAGATTGTTAGTATGAAGCAAGCTGTGGTCATCTTGTAAATCTTCGTCAGGCAAGCTCAAATGGATATGGTGATGAACGCATAAAAACATAAAGATAAAGATAGAGATACTTATGTAATTCATTGGTAGGAACTTTAGATAAGCGCATGAAGATGCCTTCCCTTCCGTCTCTCTGCTTTCCTACTGTCTTCATCCAATCCTTCTTACTCCTTTCCATGGCAAGCTTATGCAAGGGTTTCACCGTTCTCAGTGGCTACCTCCCATCCTCTCAGTGAAAATGTTCCTATGCTCTGTCACAGCATGGCTAATCATCTGTCGGTTCTCGGTCAGGCCGGAATAGAATCCAGCGATTCTTTTGCGTCTGTCACTAACGCCCCGCCTGCTAGGAGTTTGAAGCACGTCACAGTCATTCAATCATTGAATCCTACTCAGAATACCACAGACAAGGTTAGACCTTCCGGATTCTCTTGAATGCCGCCATCAGTTCTAGCCTATACCACGAAGACTCTGATCTCACGGAATGGTTGGCTCGGTTGTCAGGCGATCAACCATGCATCGTGCAATCAGGAATCCAAGAGATATTCACCCAATCGAAGGTAGAACGGAGGTGGTTGTCAGTCACACGTTCATAGGTGAGAATGATGATGAGTGTCACGGATCATCACATTCATCAAGTTGAAGAACAAGTGATATCTTAGAACAAGAACAAGCGGAATTGAATGGAAGAACAATAGCAATTGCATTAATACTCGAGGTACAGCAGAGCTCCACACCTTAATCTATGGTGTGTAGAAACTCCACCGTTGAAAATACATAAGAACAAGGTCTAGGGATGGCCATGAAGCCAGCCTCCCAGTGATCTAAGATAGCATAAAAATGAAGATAGCTACCAAAGTCTTCAAATACAATAGTAAAAGGTCCTACTTATAGAGAACTAGTAGCCTAAGGTTTACAGAAATGAGTAAATGACATAAAAATCCACTTCCGGGCCCACTTGGTGTGTGCTTGGGCTGAGCAATGAAGCATTTTCGTGTAGAGACTCTTCTTGGAGTTAAACGCCAGCTTTAGTGCCAGTTTGGGCGTTTAACTCCCATTTTGGTGCCAGTTCCGGCGTTTAACGCTGGAATTTCTGAGGGTGACTTTGAACGCCGGTTTGGGCCATCAAATCTTGAAAAAAGTATGGACTATCATATATTGCTGGAAAGCCCAGGATGTCTACTTTCCAACGCCATTGAGAGCGCGCCAATTGGGCTTCTGTAGCTCCAGAAAATCCACTTCGAGTGCAGGGAGGTCAGAATCCAACAGCATCTGCAGTCCTTTTCAGTCTCTGAATCAGATTTTTGCTCAGGTCCCTCAATTTCAGCCAGAAAATACCTGAAATCACAGAAAAACACACAAACTCATAGTAAAGTCCAGAAAAGTAAATTTTAACTAAAAACTAATAAAAATATACTAAAAACTAACTAGATCATACTAAAAACATACTAAAAACAATGGCAAAAAGCGTACAAATTATCCGCTCATCAGCCTCCAGATACAACAAAAAAGTAATACGGCGGGCCTTTGCTGAAGACGACCTCATCCTAATCCGAAACAACATCGGAACAACTCGACCGGGAGAAGGAAAGCTGGTGGCAAACTGGAAAGGACCCTACCGAGTCATAGAAGTGCTGGGAAAGGGCTACTACAGGCTTTCCGAACTCGACAGAGGAGAGCTTCCTAGGTCATGGCACGCTTGTAACCTAAGAAGGTACTATAGTTAGAAATGATAAAAGATCTCATCATGAGACACACTCTTTTTCCTGAAAGGGTTTTTTAATGAGGTACCATGCTGAGATCCAGAAATTATCCGACTCAAAAGCATAAAAAATTACTGTTTACATATTTTTCATTGTCTTTTAAATAAAATACATTAGACGATTCTACAAGTTTCCAAGATGCATTAATCTGAAACATTCATCATCCGATTACAGAGCAACAGATTGGCAGAAAGTGAAAAACAAATTCACTGCACAATCAAGATAAAGACCAACAGAGATGAAAACCAAATTCATCTGAAGGTCCAGTAAAACGAGGATTTAACCCACCTTCTACAAATCGGCAAAGATGAAAACAGCATAATGCAAGAAGTTATCGAAAGTGATCCGGAGAAAAGACCTGACGAGGTCCTAATGGATTGCTAAATAATAACTTAAAAGACTGGCCGACGCTAGGACGTCGGACCCAGTCAAACAAAGTTACAAGTAAACCTTGGAAAGAGGTCTGGCCAACCCTATAAAAGAGGATTACTTTAACTTAAAAGGGCCCGACACGATGAAGTCGGCCCAAAACATAAAGTTATAGATGTAATCCCTGAAAGAGACCTGCACAAGGTCCAAGAAAGAGGATTACAAAAATAACCTAGAAGGGCTCGACATGATGAAGTCAGCCCAAAACGTAAAGTTATAGAAGTAATCCCTGAAAGAGACCTGCACAAGGTCCAAGAAAGAGGATTACAAAAATAACTTAGAAGGGCCCGACATGAAGAAGTCGGCCCAAAACGTAAAGTTATAGAAGTAATCCCTGAAAGAGACATGCACAAGTTCCAAGAAAGAGGATTACAAAAATAACTTAAAAGGGCCCGACATGATAAAGTCGGCCCAAAACGTAAGGTTATAGAAGTAATCCCTGAAAGAGACCTGTACAAGGTCCAAGAAAGAGGATTACAAAAATAACTTAGAAAGGCCCGATATGATGAAGTCGGCCCAAAACATAAAGTTATAGAAGTAATCCCTAAAAGAGACCTGCACAAGGTCCAAGAAAGAGGATTACCAAAATAACTTAGAAAGACCCGACATGATGAAGTCGGCCCATATAAAAAACCAAGGCTATAAAAAAGTAATACCTGGCGGAAACCTCAAAAGAGGTCCAAACAAAATAGGATTGCTAGAAAAAGGCCCTTCATTGCCTCAAAGGAATCAAAGCTACAAATACAAAGCAATCCAAAGAAAGTCGAGCAGCAAGGCCAAAATCTAGAAAGGTGCCGAGTCGAGTACAAACAAACATAATATAAAATACAATATTATAACAAGCTTCAGAGGCCACCAGAATCAGCCCCAAAAACTTGAAAGCTACTTGTTGTTTTTCAAAATAAAAGGTGCTAAACAAGCAACCATTAGGAGCATCAACAGTCAGCAAGATATCAGTTACAAAACAAAGAGTTTTAAAAACCCACAAGTCGGGTTATCTACACGAAAAAAAATTCAACTAAAGATCCGAAGCCTTCTTGGCAGCACTGGCAGGTGGTGAAGGAGGACGAGTCTGAATGGGCACAGCATCCACAGTCCCATCATCCCGATTCAAAATTTGACAATCCGGATCAGACACAGAATGACCAACCTCAACTGAAAGGACTGTAGAAGTCGACACTTTGACAGCAAGCGCAGGGGGAGGTTCGACATCATAATCATCATCCGGGTCGTCAGGAACAATCTTACCATCCCTCACAACGTTGTCCAGACTAAAGAGAGATAGGTCGACCTCGGGAGCAGAACTCGAACATGTTCCTTCAGATTCTCATAAGCAGCATCCACACTACCGACAAGATGACTTTGGAGCTCGGAATAATTAGCTCGGGCAGACTCCAACTCCTCCCTCAGATGCATTACCTCCTGATAAGAGGTAACATAGCTGTCTTTATGCCTTAATGCAGTGTCCTCGGCCAACCTCACAGAAGCCGCCAAAGCAAGGGAGCTCACCTTCTCGTTCTTCAGCTCCTTCTCCAGCTTGGTCACTTTCACCTCAAGCTCCTTCTTCAAACCCTTCATCCAATCGAACTCCTGTTTTGCCTCTTCCATGAAGGCTTTAGTGGCATGGAGAGGAAGGTTTTGAGCAGTTCGGTACAGGGCAGCTCCCATATGTGCCATTTTAACTCTACTCCGAGTTATAAAATTCAAATGGCGAAGGAGTGATACATCATCCATAGGAAGGGCACCGTAGGGACCGATCTGCTGATCTACAAACTTGACCGCGTCAAAATTAGGGACATCAAGATTGAAAGGCTCAATAGTTTTTATATTTTTGTTAGGAGGAGCACCAGAAACGGCAATAGAGGCTTGGGGAGGATCAATTAAACGAACCCGGGGAGTCGGGATCTTCCTCGCCCCGGCTGAGCTCGGAACGGGCGGCTTTGACTGAGCCTGGGATGATCCCTCCCCGGCTGCCTTGGCCAAGATGTTTTGGGCTGCGGTAGCTTTCTTCGCCATTTTGAAGGCCTTCATAGATTCATTGTTCTTAATCATCTCTGCAAAAAAAAAAAAAAACACAACAGTAAGGAACCAAGTTATAAGTCGGAAAAGAGCTTGCAAATAATATAGGAGCAGACAAAGAGAGGAAAAACAATAAGCATAACTACCCAGCTCAGCTTGGAGGAGAGAGGGATTGGTTAAAAATCACTTCGTGTCGAGATGGGGAGGCTGACCCCAGTTTTCTTCCAGTACAGTCACAAAAGCTTGCTCAGCCTCATCCAACATCTCCCATGTGTATCTAGATACTCGCACATCCTTTTGCCATTCCAAGGGAAAGATGGGCTCGTTATTTTCACCCAGAAAAAAGGGCCGAGCTCCTTCAACAGCTCGGATCTTAAAAAAGTAATTTTTAACATCACGGAAAGATTCATCAAACATAGAAAATACCTTCTTCCCCTGGGAAGCTCGAAAAGAAACCCAAGCAGCCTTCTTCTTAACTACCCCATGATTCGTCAAAACAAAGAGGTAGAAAAAGAGAGATTGTGAAGCAGAAATACCGAATCCATGACACAACAATTAAAAAAATTTTATGAAACCCCAGGAATTAGGGTGAAGTTGGGAAGGAGCAACATTACATGACCTTAACAGGCTGATCTCAAAATCAGAGAAAGGAAGAGTAATACTCATTTGACTAAAAAACAAGTCGTAGGCATAGAAAAAAGGGCGCTCTCCGGCAATCCGAGTAGAGAAACAGACCCTCTCCTCATGACTCAGAGGTACAAGTTCATAGTTCTTTTCATCACCTCCACTACCACAGATCTTATGAAATTGCCTAAGTTGCTGACATAACTCAGAGTCAACCAAAGAAACACATAACAGAACCATAGAATCCACCAATCAGCCATGCCCTCAGGGACTTGGGAAGACGTCTCAACAATATTTTTGCGAGAAGACATGAGGCCAACTAATCCTACAACAGAAAAAAGAAGATCAGATTACTAAATAGCATCTCGGACGAAAGACAAAATAGCTCGGCCAACATAAATCAGCGTAGTATAAACAACAAAAGGAAACCCCGGGACCTACACCAAAATCCCAGGGGCATCCTTTGGAGGCAGGCACAGAACAAGGATTCAGGAAAACTGACAAGCTCATGTCTTGATAAACCCTAACAGAAAAATGATAAATCCTTCTTTATTTTGCACCTAAAGCGACACTCTGAGAAGAAGGCGACGAACCACAAAGTCATCAAAATAAAATTATCTCCCAGGCTCACCATCCCAGTTCGATTAACAAAGAAAGTCTAACAAGCAGTAAAAGGTATCAAAAGAAGAAATCATCGAAGATGCACCCCCTTTCTCATTTTCTCCAGAAAAATTCAATCCCCCCAAAAAGAAAAAAATCAACAAAGAAGAGCTATCGACAAAGCAAAAATCAAGGGGAGATCTTTTCAGAAGACAAATGCAGTTCACAAAACTCAGGCGTTAAACAGAAGCACCAGCAAAACATGCAGAGGCAAAAGGCTAGAAAAGATACATCACAGTAACGAACAAAACACAAAGACCACAACAAGATTCAAGCTTTCCAACATACATTCAGTCAAGAAAGTAAAGCTTTATCGAAAAAATGGCAATGAATAGTAAAAGAAGAACCAACCTGAACGAAGGAAGAAACTTCAAAGGAGATTGAAGATGGAACGACAGAATTGCCTTTTCAAAACACCCATAAATCGCCAAACGACGCCACAACTCAAAAAATGCAAATACAGGCGAAAACAGAAAGTGAGAGAGTAAAGGGGGAAGTTACGAAGTAAAACGGGGAAGAGAAACCATTTTTGTGTGTAAAGTTCAAAAAATAAAAGAGCCCAAAAGAAACGGAGCATTAAAAACCAATTAATAAGGGCATTAAACCCTCGCACATTCCCAAGAACAGAGCGCTAACACAAAAGCGCGCGCCTTTTTGAAGAAAACGTTCTACATTCAAGAAACAAAGGACTCTACCAAGAAAGAAGTTGACAAATGCTCGAGTTCGGCTTCACCCGAGAAGGATCAAAAGTCTTAAAACTAAAGACACAACCTCAAAAAAGGAAGACTGATCTCGAGCAGGGGCACTGTTCATACCCTGGGTCAAGTTGTCCGACCCGGGATGTTCTACAGACAAAGCAACCGACCTCTTCAGGTCAGGATGACCCGACCTCTTCTCAAAGAGCTCGGCCGAGTCACAGGAAAGCCCAGTAAAGTGCCCAAAATAGAGGAACACAACCCTAATCCAAAGGCAGCCCAAGCCTATAGAGATAAGGACGGCTCCCATAAATGATAAAGATAAGATAAGTGATAAACCACTATTTTATAGTTTACAATGTGTTTAATTGTTTGGTTTTATCATGATCATTACCCACTTATTCATATAATTAGCATGCATTTATATTTACTTCCTAAAATTATTACATGATTGAAAAACTTACTTCCTAGAGACATTTAATTAGATATTTTACTTCTTCTTTATTCCATTCGATGCCGTGATCTGTGTGTTAAGTGTTTCAGGCTTTATAGGCCATGAATGAGTGGGAGATTGGAAAGGAAGCTTGAAAAAATAGAAGAAATACAAGAAATTGAGGAGATGACCAGCGAGAGATAACACGGCCGCATAACTCACGCGATCGCGCGGAAGAGAGGAAATCGCAGCGACGCGGCAGCATGGCTCACGCGACCGCGTAGATTGGAAAAGTATAAGCAACGCGGAGGCATGGACAACGCCCCCGCATGGAAAAGCAAAACGCCAAATGACGAGTCCGCATGAATGACGCGGCCGCGTGACATGCGCGATTTGCAAAATTTCAGAAGTCGCTGGCAGAGTTTCTCGGCCGAATTTCAACCCAGTTTTCGGCCCGAAATTACAGATTAGAGCCAAGGAACATGCAGAAATGGGGAGAACATTCATTCCATAGAATTTTTTTAGTTTTAGATCTAGTTTTTACTCCTCTCTTAGGTTTTACACACTTGAGCATTCATAATTAGGAATTGGAAGATTTTGGCTTTAGCTTTTGAGAAGAGTTTACATACGGTACTAGTCATTATATTTTGTTATTTATTTTGTGCTTATTCTTCCATTTTCTTAATCCCCCTAGAGTTGACATTGGCTTATTTTTACAAGTTATTAATATAGATGATGAGCGGATATTTTATACGCTTTTTGGGGGTAATTTCATGTAGATTTTAGCATGTTTTAATTAGTTTTTAATAGAATTTTATTAGTTTTTAAGCAAAAATCATATTTCTGGATTTTACTATGAGCTTGTGTTTTTTTCTGTGATTTCAGGTATTTTGTGGCTGAAATTGAGGGAGCTGAGCAAAAATCTGATTTAGGCTGAAAAAGGACTGTTGATGCTGTTGGATTCTGACCTCCCTGCACTCGGAATGGATTTTTTGGAGCTAAAGAGGTTTAATCGATGCGCTCTAAATTGGGTTGGAAAGTAGACATCCAGGGCTTTCCAGAAATATATAATAGTCCATACTTTGCGGGAAGATAGATGACGTAAACTGGCGTTCAACGCCAGTTCGATGTTGCAGTCTGGCATTCAGCGCCAAAAACATGTTACAAGTTGGAGTTCAACGCCAGAAACAGGTTACAACCTGCCGTTCAACTCTAGAAACAGCCCAGGCACGTGAGAAGCTTAAGTCTCAGCCCCAGCACATACCAAGTGGGCCCTAGAAGTGGATTTCTACTCCAATTATCTTAGTTTACTCATTTTCTGTAAACCTAGGTTACTAGTTTAGTATTTAAACAACTTTTAGAGACTTATTTTGTATCTCATGACATTTTTAGATCTAAAAATTGTACCTTTTGGCAGCATGAGTCTCTAAACCCCATTGTTGGGGGTGAGGAGCTCTGCAACGTCTCGATGAATTAATGCAACTATTTCTGTTTTCCATTCAAGCATGCTTGTTCCTATCTAAGATGTTCATTCGTGCTTCACTATGAAGAAGGTGATGATCTGTGACACTCATCACCTTCCTCAATCCATGAACGTGTGCTTGACAACCACCTCCGTTCTAAACCTTGTCTGTGGTATTTCGAGTAGGATTCAAGGATTGAATGGCTGGGACGAGCTTCAAACTCGCGATTGTTGGGCGTAGTGACAGACGCAAAAGGATCAATGGATCTTATTCCGACATGATCGAGAACCAACAGATGATTAGCCGTGCTGTGACAGAGTATTTGGACCATTTTCACTGAGAGGATGGGATGTAGCCATTGACAATGGTGACGCCCTACATACAGCTTGCCATGGAAAGAACTTTGCACTTTTGAAAGTGAGGAAGCATTATGTTACACGAATTCAGAGGACAATGCATCTCCAAAACTCCAACATATTCTCCATTATTGAGTAACAATTACTTATTCCAAACACTTTCACTTTTTACAATTAAATCCAAATAACCTTATTGGCATCCTGACTAAGATTAATAAGATAACCATAGGTTGCTTCAAGCCAACAATCTCCGTGGAATTCGACTCCTACTCACATAAGGTATTACTTGGACAACTCAGTGCACTTGCTGGTTAGTTGTGCGGATTGCAAAAGTGTGATTGCAATTTCATGCACCAAGTTTTTGGTGCCGTTGCCGAGGATTGTTTGAGTTTGAACAACTAAAGGTTTATTTTGTTACTTAGATTAGGAATAGAGTATTGTTGCTATAGAGTCATTAAATTCAAGTCCTTTAATTTCCTTTAAAAAATTTTTAAAAAATATTATTTTTCTTTATCAATTTTTAATTTTTTTTCATGGGTTTAGTGTCTTGTTCTAAGTTTGGTGTCAATTGCATATTTTATATTTTCCTTTTAAATTTTTGAAGTTGTGTTCTTTGATCTTCAAGTTGTTCTTGTTTATTTTTCTTGTTTGATCATTAGTTTTTCTTGTTATGTGTCGTCTCTTGTTTTTCTTGTGCTTTTACAAAGCATTAGTCTTCAAAAAGGAATTTATTTTTAGTTAGTGAAAATACCTCTTCAAAACAAGTGTTACCTTTACTGCTCAATTGGCTAGAGCATTGGTCTATGTTCTTGGTAATTGGGTATCTTTTTTAAAATCTTTTTCAAAAATAATTTTTCTTGATTTAATCTTGCGCCAAACTTTAAGTTTGGTGCTGTCTTGTTAATCTTTCTATAATTTTCGAAAATTTATTTTGGTTTTCTAAAAATTTTAAGTTTGGTGTTCTTTCTTTTGTTCTTGTTGTTCTTGTGAATCTTCAAAGTGTTCTTGAGTCTTCTTTGTGTTTTGATCTTATAATTTTTAAGTTTGGTGTTCCTTGGTGTTTTCCCTCCAAAATTTTTGAAAACAAGGAGCATTAGATCTAAAAAATTTTAAGTCTTGTGTCTTTTGTGTTTTTTTCTCTTTCATCATAAAATTCAAAATTAAAAAAAAATATCTTTTCTAACTATTTTTAAGCCATATTTTTGAATTTTTCTATAAAAATTCAAATTTCAATTTCAAAATTTTTTCAAATCTTATCCTTTTAAGATTTTAAAAAAAAATTATATCTTTTTCAAAAATATCCTAACCACTTTCTCTCTCCTACTTTTTCGAAAATCTTCATAAAATATTTTTAAATTATTTTTTTATTTTTATTTTTATTTTTAGTTTTATTGTCGTCTTTATTTTATTTTATTATTTTGAAATTTCTTTTATATATAATAAAATAAATAAAATAAATTCACATCATCTCCCTTTCTCCATTATGAACTTAAGTGGAAATGAACAGTCCAAAAGGACTCTGGGGTCATATGGTAGCCCCACTACTGCTTCATATGGGAGTAGTATCTGTATACCCTCCATTGGAGTTAGTAGTTTTGAGTTGAACCCTCAGCTCATTATCATGGTGTAGCAAAGTTGCCAGTATTCTGGTCTTCCACAGGAAGAACCTACAAAGTTTCTGGCACAGATTTTACAAATTGCTGACACAATACATGATAACGAAGTAGATCAGGATGTATATAGATTGTTACTATTTTCATTTTCTGTAAAATACCAAGCTAAGAGGTGGTTAAATAACCAACCAAAAGGCAGCATAAAGACATAGAAACAGCTGTCAGAAAAATTCCTGAATCACTATTTCCCTCCAAAACAGATGACATAGCTAAGACTGAGCATCCAAGGCTTTAAACAATGAGATAATGAACCCCTTTATGATGCATGGGAGAGATACAGAGAGATGCTAAGAAAATGCCCCTCTGAAATGTTTTCAGAGTGGGTGCAGTTAGACATCTTCTACTATGGGCTTACAGAAAAAGCTCAGATTTCTCTAGACCACTCAGCTGGCGGATCTATACATATGAGAAAGACAATAGAAGAAGCTCAAGAGCTTATTGATACAGTTGCCAGAAATCAGCATCTGTACTTAAACAGTGAACCTTCCATCAACGAAGAGGCTAAAAACAATAACTGCTAAACTCAGTCTTGTGGAACAAGTTACTGAATTCAATCAGCAACTGGATTTTCTAACAAAACAGCTAGCCGAATTCAAGGAGATACTACAAGAAACAAGAATGGCTAATATGAATATGGAAGTACAGTTGAAGCAAACAGAACAACAATTATCAAAACAAATAACAAAAGAATGCCAAGCAGTTCAATTAAGAAGTGGGAAAACATTAAATACCTCACTTCAAGATAGCAAGAAGCCAAGAAATGAGCAAACTAACCAAAATCCCTCTTAGGATAGTGGTGCGCGAAATTCTGAACAATACTTTTCACAACTCTCATAATCCCCGGTCATGAACCCCAAAAACTTGGTGTTCAATACCATTGCATTACACAACTTCGCACAACTAACCAGCAAGTGCACTGGGTCGTCCAAGTAATAAACCTTACGCGAGTAAGGGTCGATCCCACGGAGATTGTTAGTATGAAGCAAGCTATGGTCATCTTGTAAATCTTAGTCAGGCAAACACAAATGGATATGGTGATGAACGAAAATAAACACAAAGATAAAGATAGAGGTACTTATGTAATTCATTGGTAGGAACTTCAGATAAGCGCATGAAGATGCCTTCCTTTCCGTCTCTCTGCTTTCCTACTGTCTTCATCCAATCCTTCTTATTCCTTTCCATGGCAAGCTTGTGTAGGGTTTCACCGTTGTCAATGGCTACCTCCCATCCTCTCAGTGAAAACGATTGCATATGCTCTGTCACAGCACGCGGAATTCAGCTGTCGGTTCTCGGTCAGGCCGGAATAGAATCCATCGATTCTTTTGCGTCTGTCACTAACGCCCCGCCTGCTAGGAGTTTGAAGCACGTCACAGTCATTCAATCATTGAATCCTACTAAGAATACCACAGACAAGGTTAGACCTTCCGGATTCTCTTGAATGCCGCCATCAGTTCTCGCCTATACCACGAAGATTCCGGTTAAAGAATCCAAGAGATAAACACTAGAGCCTTGGTTGCTTGTAGAACAGAAGTGGTTGTCAGTCACTTTGTTCATAAGTGAGAATGATGATGAGTGTCACGGATCATCACATTCATCAAGTTGAAGAACAAGTGATATCTTAGAACAAGAACAAGCGGAATTGAATGGAAGAACAATAGTAATTGCATTAATACTCGAGGTACAGCAGAGCTCCACACCTTAATCTATGGTGTGTAGAAGCTCCACCGTTGAAAATACATAAGAACAAAAGTGATCATTGGTTTCGGCCCCAGAGAGGGAACCAGAAGAACCAAGATCTGATCTAAGAACTAGATGTCCAAAGATGAAAATACAATAGTAAAAGGTCCTACTTATAGAAAACTAGTAGCCTAAGGTTTACAGAGATGAGTAAATGACATAAAAATCCACTTTCGGGCCCACTTGGTGTGTGCTTGGGCTGAGCATTGATGCATTTTCGTGTAGAGACTCTCCTTGGAGTTAAACGCCAGCTTTTATGCCAGTTTGGGCGTTTAACTCCCATTTTGGTGCCAGTTCCGGCGTTTAACGCTGGAATTCATGAGGGTGACGTTGAACGCCGGTTTGGGCCATCAAATCTTGGGCAAAGTATGGACTATCATATATTGCTGGAAAGCCTAGGATGTCTACTTTCCAACGCCGTTGAGAGTGCGCCAATTGGGCTTCTGTAGCTCCAGAAAATCCACTTCGAGTGCAGGGAGGTCAGAATCCAACAGCATCTGCAGTCCTTTTTAGTCTCTGAATCAGATTTTTGCTCAGGTCCCTCAATTTCAGCCAGAAAATACCTGAAATCACAGAAAAACACACAAACTCATAGTAAAGTGCAGAAAAGTGAATTTTAACTAAAAACTAATAAAAATATACTAAAAACTAACTATATCATATCAAAAACATACTAAAAACAATGAAGGGGGTTCATCCTCCCAAGTCTCATTTCCAAATAACTTGTCATTTAGCTTCATGATTGCTCCAAGGTATTTAGCAACTTGCTCTTCAGTGACATACTCATCCTCTTCAGAGGAAGAATACTCATCAGAGCTCATGAAAGGCAGAAGTAAGTCCAATGGAATCTCTATGGTCTCATTTTGAGCCTCAGATTCCCATGGTTCCTCATTAGGGAACTCATTGGAGGTCAGTGAGCGCCCAGTGAGGTCTTCCTCAGTGGCGTTCACTGCCTCTTCTTCCTCTCCATATTCGGCCATGTTGATGGCCTTGCACTCTCCTTTTGGATTTTCTTCTGTATTGCTTCGGAGAGTACTAGGAGGGAGTTCAGTAATTTTCTTACTCAGCTGACTGGTGCACGAAATTGCAATCACACTTTTGCAACTCCGCACAACTAACCAGCAAGTGCACTGGGTCGTCCAAGTAATACCTTGCGTGAGCAAGGGTCGATCCCACGGAGATTGTCGGCTTGAAGCAAGCTATGGTTATCTTGTAAATCTTAGTCAGGATATCAGGAATTATCAGGATTGATTGTGAAAAGCAAAAGAACATGAAATAGTTACTTGTTTTGCAGTAATGGAGAATAGGTTGAGGTTTGGAGATGCTCCATCTTCTGAATCTCTGCTTTCCTACTGTCTTCTTCTTCAAACACGCAAGTCTCCTTCCATGGCAAGCTGTATGTAGGGTTTCACCGTTGTCAATGGCTACCTCCCATCCTCTCAGTGAAAGCGATTGCATATGCTCTGTCACAGCATAGCGGAATTCATCTGTCGGTTCTCAATCAGGCCGGAATAGAATCCAATGATTCTTTTGCGTCTGTCACTAACGCCCCGCCTTCAGGAGATTGAAGCACGTCACAGTCATTCAATCATTGAATCCTACTCAGAATACCACAGACAAGGTTTAGACCTTCCGGATTCTCTTGAATGCCGCCATCAGTCTAGCTTATACCACGAAGATTCCGATTAAAGAATCCAAGAGATAACTACTTAATCTAAGGTAGAACGGAGGTGGTTGTCAGTCACATGTTCATGGTTGAGAATGATGATGATTGTCACGGATCATCACATTCATCCGGATTAAGAACAAGTATTATCTTGGAATGGAAGCAAGCATGATTGAATGAGAAACAGTAGTAATTGCATTAATCCATCAAGACACAGCAGAGCTCCTCACCCCCAACCATGGGGTTTAGAGACTCATGCTGTGGAAGTACAAAGAAAACGTGTAAAATGTCATAAGGTCATCAAAAAAGGTCCTGATACAATGTCAAAAGATCCTATAAATAGTAAACTAGTAGCCTAAGGTGTACAGAAATGAGTAAATGACGTAAAAATCCACTTCTGGGTCCACTTGGTGTGTGCTTGGGCTGAGCAATGAAGAAATTTCGTGTAGAGACCTTTTCTGGAGTTAAACGCCAGCTTTCATGCCAGTTTGGGCGTTTAACTCCAATTTTCATGCCAGTTCCGGCGTTTAACGCTGGAATTTCTGAGGGTGACTTTGAGCGCCGGGTTGGGCCATCAAATCTTGGGCAAAGTATGGACTATCATATATTGCTGGAAAGCCCGGGATGTCTACCTTCCAATGCCGTTAAGAGCGCGCCAATTGGGCTTCTGTAGCTCCAGAAAATCCACTTCGAGTGCAGGGAGGTCAGAATCCAACAGCATCTGCAGTCCTTTTTGGTCTCGGAATCAGATTTTTGCTCAGGACCCTCAATTTCAGCCAGAAAATACCTGAAATCACAGAAAAACACACAAACTCATAGTAAAGTCCAGAAAAGTGAATTTTAGCTAAAAACTAATAAAAATATACTAAAATCTAACTAAATCATACTAAAAACATACTAAAAACAATGCCAAAAAGCATACAAATTATCCGCTCATCACAACACCAAACTTAAATTGTTGCTTGTCCCCAAGCAACTGAAAATCAAAATAGGATAAAAAGAAGAGAATATACTATAGACTCCAAAATATCAAGGAAACATAGCTCCAATTAGATGAGCGGGACTAGTAGCTTTTTGCCTCCGAACAGTTTTGGCATCTCACTCTATCCCTTGAAGTTCAGAATGATTGGCATCTATAAGAACTCAGAACTCAGATAGTGTTATTGATTCTCTTAGTTAAGCATAATGATTCTTGAACATAGCTAGTGTATGAGTCTTGGCTGTGGCCCAAAGCACTCTGTCTTCCAGTATTACCACCGGATACATTCATGCCACAGACACATAATTGGGTGAACCTTTTCAGATTGTGACTCAGCTTTGCTAAAGTCCCCAATTAGAGGTGTCCAGGGTTCTTAAGCACACTCTTGTTGCCTTGGATCACAACTCTTTATTCTTTTATTTTTCTTTTTCTTTTCTTTTTCTTTTTTTTTTCGAAAATTTTTTTGTTTTTTTTTTCACTGCTTTTTCTTGCTTCAAGAATCAATCTAATGATTTTTAGATCCTCAATAACAGTTCTCTTTCTCCTCATTCTTTCAAGAGCCAACAATTTTTAACATTCTCAAAAACAACAAATTCAAGAGACATATGCACTGTTCAAGCATTCATTCAGAAAGCAAAAAGTATTGTCACCACATCAAGCTAATTCAACTTGTTTCAATGATAAATTTTGAAATCCTGTACTTCTTGTTCTTTTGTGATTAAAGCATTTTTCATTTAAGAGAGGTGATGGATTCATAAGACATTCATAGCTTTAAGGCATAGACACTAAGATACTAATGATCATGTAATAAGACACAAACATAGATAAACATAAGCATAAAAATTCGAAAAATAGAAAATAAATAACAAGGAGATTAAAGAACGGGTCCACCTTAGTGATGGCGGCTTGTTCTTCCTCTTGAAGATCTTATAGAGTGCTTGAGCTCCTCAATGTCTCTTCCTTGCCTTTGTTGCTCCTCTCTATTGATTCTATGATCTTCTTTAATTTCATGGAGGAGGATGGAATGTTCTTGGTGCTCCATCCTTAGTTGTCCCATGTTGGAACTCAATTCTCCTAGGGAGGTGTTGATTTGCTCTCAATAGTTTTGTGGAGAAAAGTGCATCCCTTGAGATGAATCTCTCAATCTCCTAGGGATTTCTCCGGCCTTAGGTGCCATAAATGATTATGGAGAAACAAAAAGCAACGCTTTTACCACACCAAACTTAGAAGGTTTGCTCATCCTCGGGCAAAAGAAGAAAGAAGAGAGAGAGTGGTGGGGTAGATGGGGATCCTGTGGGGTCCACAGATCCTGAGGTGTCAAGGAAAAGTCATCCCTGCACCAAGTGGCAAGCAAAAACATGTTTTTAGCCATTTCTGGCGTTAAACGCCGGGCTGGTGCCCATTTCTGGCGTTTAACGCCAGCTTCTTGCCCTTCTCTGGCGTTTAACGCCAGTCTGGTGCCCCTTTCTGGCGTTAAACGCCCAGAATGGTGCCAGACTGGGCGTTAAACGCCCATCTGCTAGCCTTACTGGCGTTTAAACGCCAGCAAGTTCTCCTCCAGGGTGTGCTGTTTTTCTTTCTATTTTTCTTTCTGTTTTTTGCTTTTTCAATTGATTTTGTGACTTCTCATGATCATCAACCTATAGAAAACATAAAATAACAAAGGAAATTAGATAAAATATAACATTGGGTTGCCTCCCAACAAGCGCTTCTTTAATGTCAGTAGCTTGACAGTGGGCCCTCATGGAGCCTCACGGAGGCTCAAAGCCATGTTGGAACCTCCCAACACCAAACTTAGAGTTTGAATGTGGGGGTTCAACACCAAACTTAGAAGTTGGTGGTGGCCTCCCAACACCAAACTTAGAGTTTGACTGTGGGGGCTCTGTTTGACTCTGCTTTGAGAGAAGCTCTTCATGCTTCCTCTGCATGGTTACAGAAGGAGACCCTTGAGTCTTATAGTTTGCACTGTCTGCAAGCCACGGAACTTCCTGAATAGCAAACAACTGCTCATCCGGAAAGGTCTCAGAGATCTCAGTAGAAGGGAGGGACGCCCCAGCTACTGGTTCTATTCGGGACAGATGATCAGCTACTTGGTTCTCTGTCCCTTTTCTGTCTCTTATTTCTATATCAAACTCTTGCAGAAGCAACACCCATCTTATGAGCCTGGGTTTTGAATCCTGCTTTGTGAGTAGATATTTAAGAGCAGTATGGTCAGTGTACACAATCACTTTTGATCCTACTAAATAAGATCTGAACTTGTCAATGGCATAAACCACTGCAAGTAACTCCTTTTCTGTGGTTGTGTAGTTCTTCTGTGCATCATTTAAGATACGGCTGCCATAATATATGACATGCAGAAGCTTACCATGCCTTTGTCCCAATACTGCACCAATGGCATGGTCACTGGCATCACACATTAGTTCAAATGGTAATGTCCAGTCTGGTGCAGAGATGATTGGTGCTGTGACCAGCTTAGCTTTCAAAGTCTCAAATGCCTGCAGACACTCATTATCAAAAATAAATGGAGTGTCAGCAGCTAGCAGATTACTCAGAGGTTTGGCAATTTTTGAAAAATCCCTTATAAACCTTCTGTAGAATCCTGCATGCCCCAGAAAGCTTCTGACTGCCTTAACATTGGCAGGTGGTGGTAATTTTTCAATTACCTCTACCTTTGCCTTATCCACCTCTATTCCCTTGTTTGAAATTTTATGCCCAAGGACAATCCCTTCAGTCACCATAAAGTGACATTTTTCCCAGTTTAAAACTAGGTTGGTCTCTTGGCATCTTTTCAGAACAAGTGCTAGATGGTTAAGGCAGGAACTGAATGAGTCTCCAAATACTGAAAAGTCATCCATAAAGACTTCCAGAAATTTCTCTACCATATCTGTGAAGATAGAGAGCATGCACCTCTGAAAGGTTGCAGGTGCATTGCACAGACCAAAAGGCATCCTTCTGTAGGCAAATACTCCAGAAGGACATGTAAATGCTGTTTTCTCTTGGTCCTGAGGATCTACTGCAATTTGGTTGTAACCTGAGTAGCCGTCCAAAAAGCAGTAGTATTCATGACCTGCTAGTCTCTCTAGCATCTGGTCTATGAATGGTAAAGGAAAATGATCCTTTCTGGTGACTGTATTGAGCCTTCTGTAGTCAATACACATGCGCCACCCTGTAACTGTTCTTGTAGGAACCAGTTCATTCTTTTCATTATGAACCACTGTTATGCCCCCCTTCTTGGGGACAACATGGACAGGGCTCACCCAGGGGCTGTCAGAAATAGGATAAATAATCCCAGCCTCTAGTAGCTTAGTGACCTCTTTCTGCACCACCTCCCTCATGGCTGGATTTAGCCGCCTTTGTGGTTGAACCACTGGCTTAGCATCATCCTCCAATAGGATCTTGTGCATGCATCTTGCTGGGCTAATGCCCTTAAGATCACTTATGGACCACCCAAGAGCTGTCTTGTGTGTCCTTAGCACTTGAATTAGTGCTTCCTCTTCCTGTGGATTTAAAGCAGAGCTTATGATCACTGGAAAAGTGTCACCTTCTCCCAGAAATGCATATTTCAGGGAGGGTGGTAGTGGCTTGAGCTCTGGTTTAGGAGGTTTATCTCCTTCTTGAGGAATTTTCAAAATTTCTTTTATTTCCTTTAGTTCCTCCAGACCAGGCTGAACATCTTCAAAGATGTCATCTAGCTCTGATTCAAGACTTTCAGTCATATTGACCTCCTCCACCAAAGAGTCAATAATATCAGTGCTCATGCAGTCATTTGATGTGTCTGGATGCTGCATAGCTTTGACAACATTCAACTTGAACTCATCCTCATTGACTCTCAGGGTTAATTCCCCTTTTTGTACATCAATGAGAGTTCGTCCAGTTGCTAGGAAAGGTCTTCCTAGAATGAGAGTTGCACTCTTGTGCTCCTCCATTTCCAGCACCACAAAGTCAGTTGGAAAGGCAAATGGCCCAACCTTGACAATCATGTCCTCAATTATGCCTGATGGGTGTTTAATGGAGCCATCAGCAAGTTGGGGGCATATCCGGGTTGGTTTGACTTCTCCAGTCAACCCAAGCTTTCTGATAGTGGATGCAGGTATTAGATTGATGCTTGCTCCAAGATCACATAGAGCTATCTTGGTGCAAGCACCTTCTAATGTGCATGGTATCATAAAGCTTCCTGGATCTTGAAGCTTTTCTGGTAAGCTTTTTAATATGACTGCACTGCATTCTTCAGTGAGAAACACTTTTTCAGTTTCTCTCCAATCCTTCTTATGACTTAAGATTTCTTTCATGAACTTAGCATAAGAAGGTATTTGCTCAAGTGCCTCTGCAAACGGAATCTTTATTTCAAGAGTCCTTAGATAGTCTGCAAAGCGGGCAAATTGCTTATCCTGCTCCGCTTGGCGGAGTTTTTGAGGATAAGGCATCTTGGCTTTATATTCTTCAACCTTAGTTGCTGCAGGCTTATTCCTTACAGAAGTGGTTGAAGAAGCCTTTCTAGAGGGATTACTATCAGCACTCTCAGGTGTCTGATTCCTCATTAAAGTTTGAACGCCAGGATTGGGTGGAAAATGGGCGTTCAACGCCAACTTTTCCCCCTTTTCTGGCGTTTGAAAGTCAGAACTGGGCAGGGAATGGGCGTTTAACGCCAGCTTTCCTCCCCTTTCTGGCGTTTGAACGCCAACAGTACTCCTCTCTGGGCTCTTACTGTCCTCAGAGGGATTTTGGACAGTGGTTTGGTTGTCCTTAGTCAATTGTTCCTTGTTTGGCTTTTTGCTCTTTTGAGCAATGTTATTCAGTGTCTTCCCACTCCTCAGTTGAACTGCTTGACACTCTTCTGTTATCTGTTTAGATATCTGCTGTTTTGCTTGATTCAACTGCAGTTCTATGCTCTTGTTAGCAACTTTAGTTTCATGGAGCATCTCTTTAAGGTCTGCTAACTATTCTGTCATCAGGAGCAATTGTTGATTAAGCTCATTTATCTGTTCTTGAGGACTAGGGTCATTGACTACTGCCATGACTTCCTCTTTTGGAGAGAACTCATTGCTAGAATACAAATATTGGTTTCTAGCAACAATGTCTATAAGCTCTTGAGCTTCTTCCATTGTCTTCCTCATGTGTATAGATCCACCAGCTGAGTGGTCTAAAGACATCTGAGCTTTTTCTGTAAGCCCATAATAGAAAATGTCTAACTGCACCCACTCTGAAAACATTTCAGAGGGACATTTTCTTAGCATACCTCTATACCTCTCCCAGGCATTATAAAGGGATTCATTATCCTCTTGTTTAAAGCCTTGGATGTCCAGCCTTAGCTGTGTCATCCTTTTAGGAGGGTAAAAATGATTCAGGAATTTGTCTGACAACTGTTTCCATGTCTTTATGCTTGCTGTAGGTTGGTTATTCAACCACCTTTTAGCTTGATCTTTTACAGCAAATGGAAACAGTAATAGTCTGTAGACATCCTGATCTACCTCTTTATCATGTACTGTGTCAGCTTTTTTGTAAAAACTGTGCCAGAAACTCAGTAGGCTCTTCCTGTGGAAGACCGGAATACTGGCAATTTTGCTGCACTATGATAATGAGTTGAGGATTTAGCTCAAAGCTGCTTGCTTTGATGGGAGGTGTACAGATGCTACTCCCATATGCAGCTGTAATGGGGTTAGCATATGACCCCAGAGTCCTTTTGGACTGATTAATCCCACTTAAGTCCATAATGGACAAGAGGGAAATGATAATGATTGCAAAGAGATAAATTTTGTTTTTTTTTTTTTTGAATTAACGAAAAAAAATGAAATAAAACAAAAGAAAATTAAAATAAAAATTCGAAAATCTAAAATAAAATAAGATCAAAGCAAATTGAAAACTGAATCAATTAGTTAATTAAAAAGATTTTTAAAACAGCAATTAAAAAGATATGATTGAAAAATTTTTATGAAAAAGATTTGATTTTTTAAAAAGAGGAAAGAGAAAAACAACAAAAAGACACCAAACTTAAAATTTTAGAAAATCAAACACAAAATTTTCGAAAATTTTTAAGGGAAAAATAAAAAGAGGACACCAAACTTAGAATTTTTATGACTCAAAAAGGGACTAAGAACATGCAAAATCGAAAATTAAAAGAAAAACAAAAGCATGCAATTGACACCAAACTTAGAATATGAAACTAGACTCAACTAAAAGACTCTAAACCAACAAAAATAAAACATTCCTAATCTAAGCAACAAGATAAGCCGTCAGTTGTCCAAACTCAACAATCCCCGGCAACGGCGCCAAAAACTTGGTGCACGAAATTGCAATCACACTTTTGCAACTCCGCACAACTAACCAGCAAGTGCACTGGGTCGTCCAAGTAATACCTTGCGTGAGCAAGGGTCGATCCCACGGAGATTGTCGGCTTGAAGCAAGCTATGGTTATCTTGTAAATCTTAGTCAGGATATCAGGAATTATCAGGATTGATTGTGAAAAGCAAAAGAACATGAAATAGTTACTTGTTTTGCAGTAATGGAGAATAGGTTGAGGTTTGGAGATGCTCCATCTTCTGAATCTCTGCTTTCCTACTGTCTTCTTCTTCAAACACGCAAGTCTCCTTCCATGGCAAGCTGTATGTAGGGTTTCACCGTTGTCAATGGCTACCTCCCATCCTCTCAGTGAAAGCGATTGCATATGCTCTGTCACAGCATAGCGGAATTCATCTGTCGGTTCTCAATCAGGCCGGAATAGAATCCAATGATTCTTTTGCGTCTGTCACTAACGCCCCGCCTTCAGGAGATTGAAGCACGTCACAGTCATTCAATCATTGAATCCTACTCAGAATACCACAGACAAGGTTTAGACCTTCCGGATTCTCTTGAATGCCGCCATCAGTCTAGCTTATACCACGAAGATTCCGATTAAAGAATCCAAGAGATAACTACTTAATCTAAGGTAGAACGGAGGTGGTTGTCAGTCACATGTTCATGGTTGAGAATGATGATGATTGTCACGGATCATCACATTCATCCGGATTAAGAACAAGTATTATCTTGGAATGGAAGCAAGCATGATTGAATGAGAAACAGTAGTAATTGCATTAATCCATCAAGACACAGCAGAGCTCCTCACCCCCAACCATGGGGTTTAGAGACTCATGCTGTGGAAGTACAAAGAAAACGTGTAAAATGTCATAAGGTCATCAAAAAAGGTCCTGATACAATGTCAAAAGATCCTATAAATAGTAAACTAGTAGCCTAAGGTGTACAGAAATGAGTAAATGACGTAAAAATCCACTTCTGGGTCCACTTGGTGTGTGCTTGGGCTGAGCAATGAAGAAATTTCGTGTAGAGACCTTTTCTGGAGTTAAACGCCAGCTTTCATGCCAGTTTGGGCGTTTAACTCCAATTTTCATGCCAGTTCCGGCGTTTAACGCTGGAATTTCTGAGGGTGACTTTGAGCGCCGGGTTGGGCCATCAAATCTTGGGCAAAGTATGGACTATCATATATTGCTGGAAAGCCCAGGATGTCTACTTTCCAATGCCGTTGAGAGCGCGCCAATTGGGCTTCTGTAGCTCCAGAAAATCCACTTCGAGTGCAGGGAGGTCAGAATCCAACAGCATCTGCAGTCCTTTTTGGTCTCGGAATCAGATTTTTGCTCAGGACCCTCAATTTCAGCCAGAAAATACCTGAAATCACAGAAAAACACACAAACTCATAGTAAAGTCCAGAAAAGTGAATTTTAGCTAAAAACTAATAAAAATATACTAAAATCTAACTAAATCATACTAAAAACATACTAAAAACAATGCCAAAAAGCATACAAATTATCCGCTCATCACTGACCCACTTGTCCCTCCAAATTCCTAATGGAGGACCTTGTTTCAGTCATGAAACTTTGAGTGGTTTTGATTAGATCAGAGACCATGGTTGCTTAGTCAGAGGTATTCCGCTTAGAACTCTCTGTCTGTTGCTGAGAAGATGATGGAAAAGGCTTGCTATTGCTAAACCTGTTTCTTCCACCATTATTGTTATTGAAACCTTGTTGAGGTCTTTGTTGATCTTTCCATGAAAGATTTGGATGATTCCTCCATGAAGGATTATAGGTGTTTCCATAGGGTTCTCCCATGTAATTCACCTCTTCCATTGAAGGGTTCTCAGGATCATAAGCTTCTTCCTCAGATGAAGCTTCCTTAGTACTGCTTGGTGCATTTTGCATTCCAGACAGACTTAGAGAAATCATATTGACTTGTTGGGTCAATATTTTGTTCTGAGCCAATATGGCATTCAGAGTGTCAATCTCAAGAACTCCTTTCTTCTGACTAGTCCCATTGTTCACAGGATTTCTTTCAGAAGTGTACATGAATTGGTTATTTGCAACCATTTCAACTAGTTCTTGAGCTTCAGTAGGCGTCTTCTTCAAGTGAAGAGATCCTCCAGCAGAGCTATCCAAAGACATCTTGGATAGTTCAGAGAGACCATCATAGAAAATACCTATGATGCTCCATTCAGAAAGCATATCAGAAGGACACTTTCTGATTAATTGTTTGTATCTTTCCCAAGCTTCATAGAGGCATTCTCCTTCCTTCTGTCTGAAGGTTTGGACTTCCACGCTAAGCTTACTCAATTTTTGAGGTGGAAAGAACTTTGCCAAGAAGGCATTGACTAGCTTTTCCCAAGAGTCCAGGCTTTCTTTAGGTTCTGAGTCCAACCATGTTCTTGCTCTGTCTTTTACAGCAAAAGGGAAGAGCATAAGTCTGTAGACCTCAGGGTCAACCCCATTAGTCTTGACAGTGTCATAGATTTGCAAGAATTCAGCTAAAAACTGATGAGGATCTTCCAATGGAAGTCCATGGAACTTGCAATTCTGTTGCATTAGAGAAACTAATTGAGGCTTAAGCTCAAAGTTGTTTGCTCCAATGGCAGGGATAGAGATGCTTCTCCCATAGAAGTCGGGAGTAGGTGCAGTAAAGTCACCCAGCACCTTCCTTGCATTGTTGGCATTGTTGTTGTTTTCGGCTGCCATGTGTTCTTCTTCTTTGAAGAATTCGGTCAAGTCCTCTAAAGAGAGTTGTGCTTTGGCTTCTCTTAGCTTTCTCTTCAAGGTCCTTTCAGGTTCAGGATCAGGCTTAACAAGAATGCTTTTGTCTTTGCTCTTGCTCATAAGAAAGAGAGGAGAACAAGAAAATGTGGAATCCTCTATGTCACAGTATAGAGATTCCTTGAAGTGTCAGATGAAAAGAAGAGTAGAAGACAGAAGTAGAAAATTCGAACTTGTTAAAGGAGATGGAGTTCGAATTTTGCATTAAGGGATAGTGTTAGTCCATAAATAGAAGGATGTGAGAAGAAGGGAAGTGATTTTCGAAAATTAAGTAAAAATTTTGAAAACATTTTTGAAAAACATTACTTAATTTTCGAAAATGAAGAGTGGGAAAGAAATAAAGTGATTTTTGAAAAAGATTTTGAAATTAGAAATCAAAGAGATTTGTTTGAAAACTATTTTGAAAAAAAAATGTGATTAAAAAGATTTGATTGAAAAATTATGGTTTTAAAAAGATATGATTGAAAAGATATGATTTGAAAACAATTTTAAAAAAAAGATTTGATTTTAAAAAATTAATGACTTGCCTAACAAGAAAAGATATGATTCAAACATTAAACCTTTCTCAACAGAAAAGGCAACATACTTAAAATGTTCAATCAAATCATTAATTGTTAGTAAGTATCTTTGAAAAAGGAAAGAAATTGATTTTGAAAACATTTGATTGAAAAGATTTGATTTGAAAAAGATTTGATTTTGAAAAACTTTGAAAACTTGAAAAAAAATTGATTTGAAAACAAAATCCTCCCTCTTGTGCCATCCTGGCGTTAAACGCCCAGAATGGTGCACATTCTGGCGTTTAACGCCCAATGCACTACCTTTTTGGGCATTAAACGCCCAACCAGGTACCCTGGCTGGCGTTTAAACGCCAGTCTGCCTTCCTCACTGGGCGTTTTGAACGCCCAGCTTTTTCTGTATAATTCCTCTGCTGTATGTTCTGAATCTTCAATTCTCTGTATTATTGACTTGAAAAGACACAAATTAAAAATATTTTTGGATTTTTAATAATAAGGAATAATCAAAATGCACTTAAAATCAAATAACAATGCATGCAAGACACCAAACTTTGCAGTTTGTATACTACTGACACTAACAAAATGAGAATGCATATGAAAAATAACAAAACACTCAAGTCAAGAGAATTTAAAGATCAGAGTAAGGAAATCATCAAGAACAACTTGAAGATTAATGAAGACACATGCATGAATTCGAAAAATGCAAGAAGAACAGAAACATGCAATTGACACCAAACTTAAAATGAGACACTAGACTCAAACAAGAAACATAAAATATTTTTGGTTTTTATGATTTTGTAAATATTTTTTTTTTGATTTTTCGAAAATTAAGTGAAAAAGAAAATAAAGGTATCAAAATTCTTAATGAGAATTCCAGGAATCATGCAATGTTAGTCTAAAGCTTTAGTCTAAAGGAATTAGACATGGCTAGCCAAGCTTCAGCAGGACATTGCATTCAAGAGCTAAATTGATGAAGATCAATCAGCTTTGGTGATGGTAAGAACATCACCTTGAAACACTAGAATTCATTCTTAAGAACTCTGAAAAATACCTAATCTAAGCAACAAGATGAACTGTCAGTTGTCCATACACAAAACAATCCCTGGCAATAACGCCAAAAACTTGGTGTTGTTGCCGGATCTTGGCACTGATGTTACCAAAAGCTTGCTCAAAACTAGAACAATCCCCGGCAACGGCGCCAAAAACTTGGTGCGCGAAATTGTGAACAATACTTTTCACAACTCTCATAATCCCCGGTCATGAACCCCAAAAACTTGGTGTTCAATATCATGGCATTACACAACTTCGCACAACTAACCAGCAAGTACACTGGGTCGTCCAAGTAATAAACCTTACGCGAGTAAGGGTCGATCCCACGGAGATTGTTAGTATGAAGCAAGCTATGGTCATCTTGTAAATCTTAGTCAGGCAAACTCAAATGGATATGGTGATGAACGAAAATAAACACAAAGATAAAGATAGAGGTACTTATGTAATTCATTGGTAGGAACTTCAGATAAGCGCATGAAGATGCCTTCCTTTCCGTCTCTCTGCTTTCCTACTGTCTTCATCCAATCCTTCTTATTCCTTTCCATGGCAAGCTTGTGTAGGGTTTCACCGTTGTCAATGGCTACCTCCCATCCTCTCAGTGAAAACGATTGCATATGCTCTGTCACAGCACGCGGAATTCAGCTGTCGGTTCTCGGTCAGGCCGGAATAGAATCCATCGATTCTTTTGCGTCTGTCACTAACGCCCCGCCTGCTAGGAGTTTGAAGCACGTCACAGTCATTCAATCATTGAATCCTACTAAGAATACCACAGACAAGGTTAGACCTTCCGGATTCTCTTGAATGCCGCCATCAGTTCTCGCCTATACCACGAAGATTCCGGTTAAAGAATCCAAGAGATAAACACTAGAGCCTTGGTTGCTTGTAGAACAGAAGTGGTTGTCAGTCACTTTGTTCATAAGTGAGAATGATGATGAGTGTCACGGATCATCACATTCATCAAGTTGAAGAACAAGTGATATCTTAGAACAAGAACAAGCGGAATTGAATGGAAGAACAATAGTAATTGCATTAATACTCGAGGTACAGCAGAGCTCCACACCTTAATCTATGGTGTGTAGAAGCTCCACCGTTGAAAATACATAAGAACAAAAGTGATCATTGGTTTCGGCCCCAGAGAGGGAACCAGAAGAACCAAGATCTGATCTAAGAACTAGATGTCCAAAGATGAAAATACAATAGTAAAAGGTCCTACTTATAGAAAACTAGTAGCCTAAGGTTTACAGAGATGAGTAAATGACATAAAAATCCACTTCCGGGCCCACTTGGTGTGTGCTTGGGCTGAGAATTGATGCATTTTCGTGTAGAGACTCTCCTTGGAGTTAAACGCCAGCTTTTATGCCAGTTTGGGCGTTTAACTCCCATTTTGGTGCCAGTTCCGGCGTTTAACGCTGGAATTCATGAGGGTGACTTTGAACGCCAGTTTGGGCCATCAAATCTTGGGCAAAGTATGGACTATCATATATTACTGGAAAGCCCAGGATGTCTACTTTCCAACGCCATTGAGAGCGCGCCAATTGGGCTTCTGTAACTCCAGAAAATCCACTTCGAGTGCAGGGAGGTCAGAATCCAACAGCATCTGCAGTCCTTTTTAGTCTCTGAATCAGATTTTTGCTCAGGTCCCTCAATTTCAGCCAGAAAATACCTGAAATCACAGAAAAACACACAAACTCATAGTAAAGTCCAGAAAAGTGAATTTTAACTAAAAACTAATAAAAATATACTAAAAACTAACTATATCATATCAAAAACATACTAAAAACAATGCCAAAAAGCATACAAATTATCCGCTCATCAGATAGTAAGAGCCCATAGAGGAATAATCCTGGCACTCAAATGCCAGAGAATGGGTGGAAAGCTAGCGTTGAACGCCCAAACCATGCTCAGTCCTGGCGTTCAACGCTTGAAACAAGCAAGGAATTAGCGTTGAACGCCCAAAGGGAGCACAGTTCTGGCGTTCAGACGCCAGAAGCAGGTAAGGAGCTGGCGTCTATCACCAATCCAGCTTCCACCCCTGGCATTCAAATGCCAGTGGGGGATCAGACACATACTAGTACTGAAAATAACCCTTCTAAAAAGGCTTCTCAACCCACATCTGTAGGCAATAAACCTGCAGCAACTAAGGTTGAGGAATACAAAGCCAAAATGCCTTATCCTCAGAAACTCCGCCAAGCGGAACAGGATAAGCAATTTGCTCGCTTTGCAGACTATCTCAGGACTCTTGAAATAAAGATTTCATTTGCAGAGGGACTTGAGCAAATACCCTCTTATGATAAGTTCATGAAAGAGATCTTAAGTCATAAGAAGGATTGGAGGGAAACTGAAAGAGTTTGCCTCACTGAAGAATGCAGTGCAGTCATTCTGAAAAGCTTTCCTGAGAAGCTTAAAGATCCGAGAAGCTTTATGATACCATGCACATTAGAAGGTACTTGTACCAAGCAAGCTCTATGTGATCTTGGGGCAAGTATTAACCTAATACCTGCAGCTACTATCAAAAAACTTGGGTTGACTGATGAAGTTAAACCAACCCGGATATGTCTCCAACTTGCTGATGGCTCCATTAAATACCCATCAGGCGTGATTGAAGACATGATTGTCAAGGTTGGGCTCTTTGACTTTCCCACTGACTTTGTGGAGCTGGAAATGGAGGAGCATAAGAGTGCAACTCTCATTCTGGGAAGACCTTTCCTAGCAACTGGCCGAACCCTCATTGATGTTCAAAAAGGGGGAAGTAACCCTGAGAGTCAATGAGGATGAGTTCAAATTGAATGTTGTCAAAGCCATGCGGCATCTAGACACCCAAAATGACTGCATGAGCGTTGATATTATTGACTCTCTGGTAAAAGAAGTCAATATGGTTGAGAGTCTCAAATCAGAGCTAGAAGATATCTTTAAAGATGTTCAGCCTGATCTGGAGGAATCAGAGAGAATAATAGAACCTCTGAAAATCCCTCAGGAAGAGGAGAAACCTCCTAAACCTGAGCTCAAACCATTACCACCATCCCTGAAATACGCATTTCTGGGAGAAAGTGATACCTTTCCTGTAATCATAAGCTCTACCTTATAGCCACAGGAAGAGGAAGCACTAATTGAAGTGCTAAAGATACACAAGACAGCTCTTGGGTGGTCCATCAGTGATCTTAAGTGTATTAGCCCAGCCAGATGCATGCACAAGATTTTATTGGAGGGTAACGCTAAGCCAGTGGTTCAACCACAAAGGCGGCTGAATCCAGCCATGAAGGAGGTGGTGCAAAAGGAGGTCACTAAATTACTAGAGGCTGGGATTATTTATCCTATTTCTGGTAGCCCTTGGGTAAGCCCTGTCCAAGTAGTCCCTAAGAAAGGCGGCATGACAGTGGTCCATAATGAAAAAAAATGAACTGGTTCCTACAAGAACAGTTACAGGGTGGCGTATGTGTATTGATTACAGAAGGCTCAATACAGCCACCAGAAAGGATCATTTTCCTTTACCATTCATAGACCAGATGCTAGAAAGACTGTCAGGTCATGAATACTACTGCTTCCTGGATGGATATTCAGGTTATAATCAAATTGCAGTAAATCCCCAGGATCAAGAGAAAACAGCATTAACATGTCCATCCGGAGTATTTACATAGAGAAGGATGCCATTTGGTCTATGCAATGCACCTGCAACCTTTCAAAGGTGCATGCTCTCTATTTTCTCTGATATGGTGGAAAAATTTCTGGAAGTCTTCATGGATGACTTTTCAGTATTTGGAGATTCATTCAGCTCATGTCTTGACCATCTAGCACTTATTCTAAAGAGGTGCCAAGAGACTAACCTGGTTTTAAACTGGGAAAAATGTCACTTTATGGTGACTGAAGGAATTGTCCTTGGGCACAAAATTTCAAACAAGGGAATAGAGGTGGATCAAGCTAAGGTAGAGGTAATTGAAAAATTACCACCACCTGCCAATGTTAAGGCAATCAAAAGCTTTCTGGGGCATGTAGGATTCTATAGGAGGTTTATAAAAGATTTTTCAAAAATTACCAAACCTCTGAATAATCTGCTAGCTGTTGACACGCCATTTATCTTTGATGTTGTTGGATTCTGACCTCCCTGCACTCGGAATGAATTTTTTGGAGCTACAAGAGTCCAATTGGCGCGCTCTCAATTGGGTTAGACAGTAGACATCCAGGGCTTTCCAGCAATATATAATAGTTCATACTTTGTGCGAAGATAGACGATGTAAACTGGCGTTCAACGGCAGTTCCATGTTGCAGTCTGGCATTCAGCGCCATAAACAGGTTACAAGTTGGAGTTCAACGCCAGAAACAGGTTACAACCTGGCGTTCAACTCCAGAAACAGCCCAGGCACGTGAGAAGCTTAAGTTTACTCATTTTCTGTAAACCTAGGTTACTAGTTTAGTATTTAAACAACTTTTAGAGACTTATTTTGTATCTCATGACATTTTTAGATCTAAAATTTGTACCTTTTGGCAGCATGAGTCTCTAAACCCCATTGTTGGGGGTGAGGAGCTCTGCAGGTTCTCGATGAATCAATACAATTATTTCTGTTTTCCATTCAAACATGCTTGTTCCTATCTAAGATGTTCATTCGCGCTTCACTATGAAGAAGGTGATGATCCTTGACACTCATCATCTTCCTCAATCCATGAACATGTGCTTGACAACCACCTCCGTTCTAGATCAGATTGAATGAGCATCTCTTAGATTCCTTAATCAGAATCTTCGTGGTATAAGCTAGGATTGTTGGCAGCATTCATGATAATCCAGAAAGTCTAAACCTTGTCTGTGGTATTCCGAGTAGGATTCAAGGATTGAATGGCTGTGATGAGCTTCAAACTCATGATTGTTGGGCATAATGACAGACGCAAAAGGATCAATGGATCTTATTCCGACATGATCGAGAACCAACAGATGATTAGCCGTGCTGTGACCATTTTCACTGAGAGGATGGGAAGTAGCCATTGACAACGGTGACACCCTACATACAGCTTGCCATGGAAGGAACTTTGCACTTTTGAAAGTGAGAAAGCATTATGTTACACGAATTCAAAGGACAAAGCATCTCCAAAACTCCAACATATTCTCCATTATTGAGTAACAATTACTTATTCCAAACACTTTCACTTTTTACAATTAAATCCAAATAACCTTATTGGCATCCTGACTAAGATTAATAAGATAACCATAGCTTGCTTCAAGCCAACAATCTCCGTGGGATTCCTCCCTTACTCACGTAAGGTATTACCTGGACGACCCAGTGCACTTGCTGGTTAGTTGTGCGGATTGCAAAAGTGTGATTGCAATTTTGTGCACCAATAGACTATTTTTATTTTTAATTAATCCTTTTCATTATTATTTATCATGTCTCTTTTTAATTCCTTTTCCTATGTTATGAGTTCTACATTCACAATGAGCGAGTAGTTCCCTTACATGATGGGGAGTTGATTGAATGGAACCCTTGAGTTGGGGTACTTAAAGGAAAGATTGTAATTGGGCTCATTGTTGGAATGCCCTCTAGTCACTAACACAAATCCTTTTTAATGAGCGGATTGGGACTTGTGAATTGAAACAACATTCCAACTTGTTTAACTCTCTCTTACCTAGTAAGGGATAACTAAACAGAGCACCCTTCAATTATCAATTAATCTTAAGAGTACTTCAACAAGAATAGGGTTTCCAACTAATCTACTCCCAATCAAGGTTTTTATTTAAAATTAATTAAATTCTCTAACTTAAATTTCTGTCTATCAACTCAAACCATTTTTGAAAACACCGATTGATGAAATAGCACATCTCTCTGCAACTCGTTGGGATACGACCTGGGACTCATACTTCCAGTTTTTTAATTTAAATTTTGTGACAACCCTTCTAAATTGATAAGCGGATTTTTGGTTGGTTAATGACTGTATTTGCAACGCATTTCTATTAATAATTTCTTAACCCGCCAATTTCTGCCACGTCAATAAGATAACTACCTTATCTTATCTAAGAAGGTCACTGTACACCATTATAAATACATTGGAGCACCCAGGTATAATTCATACTCTGATTCTACTAAATACCTGCCTAATACCGTTGCTAACTTAAGCATCGGAGTCCCTTGCAGGTACCCCCCACCCTCCGGGGATAAAAGACAGCACCATCACCAAGTCCAACAAGTCGGACACAACAGCTCCGACCAATATAGAAGATCTCATCTGAGATCGACCTACAGTTTCAGGTAACCCTCGAAACACCCACTATGGCTAGCTAACGTCATCTTAGTGAAAAAATCAAACGGGAAGTGGTGAATATGCACCGACTACACAGATCTCAACAAAGCTTGTCCAAAAGATCCTTATCCACTCCCAAGTATCGACGCACTGGTCGATGCCTCCTCCGGATATAAATACCTCTTGTTTATGGACGCATATTTGGGATACAATTAAATCCGAATGCATCCACCCGACCAAGAAAATACTTCCTTCTTAGCACCAAAAGCAAACTACTGCTACATCGTCATGCCTTTCGGTCTTAAAAATGCGGGAGCTACTTATCATAGATTAATGAATAAGGTCTTTTGGATCACATCGGAAAAATCATGGAAGTCTACGTAGACGACATGCTAACAAAGACACAAAAGAAAGAGACGCTATTGTCCAACCTGACCCAAGTGTTCGACACTATAAGGCGGCATGGCATGCGACTCAATCCCGCAAAATGCACCTTCGTAGTAGAAGCTGGCAAATTCTTGGGTTTTATGCTCACACAGAGAGGAATCAAGGCAAACCCGAATAAATGTTGGGCCACACTCGACATGAAGAGTCTGACTTGTGTCAAAGAGGTACAACAACTCAACGGGAGGTTGGCAGCTTTGTCCAGATTTCTAGTCGGATCGGTAATAAGATCTCTCCCCTTCTACGCCACTCTAAGGAATGGAAAGAAGTTTGAATGGACAATAGAGTGCGAGCAAGCCTTCCAAGATTTCAAAAGATTCCTGGGACAGCCACCTATCCTAACTCGGCCACAGGAAGGAGAATCGCTCATATTGTACCTCGCAGTAGGAAGTAGGGCAATAGCCTCAGCACTAGTCCAAGAAGACGACAGCGGGCAGCAACCCGTATACTTCATCAGTAAAGCATTACAAGGATCCGAGATAAACTATCAAAAAATAGAAAAGTTTACCTACACTCTCAAACTAACATCTCGACGACTTCATCCATACTTCCAGGCCCACACTATTAGGGTTCAGACCAATCAGCCTATAAAAGGGATCTTACAGAAAACAGACCTGGTGGGTAGAATCTTGCAATGGGCAGTCGAGTTGTCTGAATTCGATCTTCAATACGAAGCTCAGACCGCCATCAAATCACAATACCTGGCCGACTTCACTGCAGAATTTATAGACACACCAGAAATCCCCACAGAATGGAATCTCTACGTGGATGGTTCCTCAAATAAAACGGAAAGCGGTGCAATTGTGATAATTGAAAGCTACCAAGGAACCCAAATCAAACCCTACCTCAAATTTGGGTTTTCTACCTCAAACAACCAAGTGGAATATGAGGCACTACTAGCTGGTTTGAAGCTGGCTAGCGAGGTTGGAGCTCAAAAGCTTATCATCTTCAACGACTCACAAATAGTCACTTCACAAATAGCAGGAAGCTACCAAGCCAAAGATCCCACAATGAAAAATTACTTGGACAAAACCAGGGAATAGCTCAGACAACTCAGAGAATATGAGATCCGTCACAAACCTCGAGAACAGAATGCCCGAGCTGATGCACTCTCAAAACTAGCCAGCACCAAACCAGGGGGCAACAATAGAAGCCTCGTCCAAGAAATTCTGCAGAACCCATCAATCTCGGAAGAAGAAAAAATCCTAGCCATAACAGGTCAGGATCAAGGATGGATTATTTCTATAATTAACCATCTCAAAACAGAAGCGCTCCCCACAGAGGTTGAAACGAGACGCACAATACTACACTATCATAAACAACATTCTATATAGAAGAGGGATTTTAATACCATTGTTAAAGTGTGTACCAACTTCTAACACAAAGGAAGTTCTAGAAGAAGTACACAGTGACATTTGTGGCAATCACCTCGGAGTAGGGTTTTATTGGCCAACTCTACAAAAGAAAGCCACAGAGTTCATAAAGACATGTCCATCATGTCAGAAACATGCCAACTTTCACATCACTCCACCAGAGAAGCTCATCAGCGTGTCCTCACCTTGGCCATTCGCAAAATAGGGACTCGATCTTCTTGGATCCTTCCCTCAAGGATCGGGACAAGTTAAATTCCTCATAGTAGAGATAGACTATTTCATAAAGTGGATTGAGGTAGAACCCCTAGCTAATGCCACTGCTCAAAGAAGTCAAAAATTCCTATATTAGAACATTGTCACAAGGTTCGGGGTTTCATACTCCATCACCACACACAATGGTACCTAGTTCACAGATGCAGGCTTCAAAAAGCTAGCGGCCGACCTGAATATAAAACAACAATTCACTTCCGTAGAACATCCCCAAGCCAATGGACAAGCCAAAGGTGCCAACAAAGTCATACTGGCCGGGCTAAAATGGAGATTACAGGACGCAAAAGGAGCCTAGGCCGAGGAGCTCCCACAAGTCCTATGGGCATATCGAACAACGCCACATTCCACCACAAAGGAATCACCCTTCCGATTAGCATACGAAATGGAGGCAATGATCCCAGTGGAGATCGAAGAAAGGTTGCCTAGAGTGATCCACTATAGTGAAGAAGCCAACGCCCAACTTCAAAGGGAAGAACTCGACCTACTTTCGGAAGTCCGAGAAAGAGCTCGGATTAGGGAAGAGGCATTAAAATGACAAATGGCTGTGAGATACAATCAAAAGGTAATACAACGAGTTTTAGCTGAGAACGACCTTATCCTAATCCAAAATGATATTGGAACAACTCAACCTGGATAAGGAAAGCTGGCAGCAAACTGGAAAGGACCCTACCGAGTAATAGAAGTACTTGGAAAGGGCTACTACAGACTGTCCGTACCCGATGGACGAGAGCTTCCTAGGTCATGGCACGCCTGCAACCTAAGAAGGTACTATAGTTAGGGATGACAAAAGATCTTAGGACAAGGCACACTCTTTTTCCTGAAAAGGTTTTTTAATGAGGCGCCAAGCCAAGACCTACAAATCACCCGACTAGAGGATTAAACTCCCCCATGTATATATTTGCATTTTCTTTTGAACAAAACCTATTTTAGATCTTCTACGAATGCTCAAGCCGCATTAATCTGAAACATTCATCGTCCGATTATAGAGCTACAGATCGGCAGAAAGTGAAAATCAAATTCACTGTGCGGTCACGGTAAAGACCAAAGATGAAAACCAAATTCCTTAAAAGGTCGACCAAACGAGATTTTAACCCAATCTCTACAAAATCGGCAAAAGATGAAAACAGAATAAAGCAAGAAGTTATAGAAAGTGATCCATAGAAAGGACCTGACGAGGTCCTAATAAGATGGATTGCTATAAAATAACTTAAAGACTGACCGACGTAAAGAAGTCGGATCAGTCGCAATAACCAAAAGTTATCAGTAAATCCCTGGAAAGAGGTCTGGCCAGCCCTATAAAAGAGGATTACTATAACTCAGAAGGGCCCGACATGACAAAGTCGGCCCAAAGCATAAAAGTTATAAAAGTAGTCCCTGAAAGAGAACTGAACAAGGTCAAAGAAAGAGGATTACAAAAATAACTCAGAAGGGCCCGACATGACAAAGTCGGCCCAAAGCATAAAAGTTGTAAAAGTAATCCCTGAAAGAGACCTGAACAAGGTGCAAGAAAGAGGATTTCAAAAATAACTCAGAAGGGCCCGACATGACAAAGTTGGCGCAAAGCATAAAAGTTATAAAAGTAATCCCTGAAAGAAACCGGGATAAGGTCCAAGAAAGAGGATTATAAAAATAACTCAAAAAGGCCCGACATGACAAAGTCGGCCCAAAGCATAAAAGTTATAAAAGTAATCCCTGAAAGAGACCTGAACAAGGTCCAAGAAAGAGGATTACAAAAATAACTTAGAAGGCCCTGACATGATAAAGTCGGCCTAAAAGCGTAAAAGTTATAAATGTAATCCCTGAAAGAGACCTGAACAAGGTGCAAGAAAGAGGATTACATAAATAGCTCAGAAGGGCCCGACATGACAAAGTCGGCCCAAAGCGTAAAGTTATAAAAGTAATCGCTGAAAGAGGCCTGAACAAGGTCCAAGAAAGAGCATTACAGAAATAACTTAGAAGGGCCCGACATGACAAAGTCAGTCCAAAACATAAAGCTACAAAGTAATCCCTGAAAGAGACCTGAACAAGGTCCAAAAAAGAGGATTACTAACAATAACTTGGACAAGACCGATGTAACAAAATCGGCGATCTCATCGTTATACAAAGAAATTCCTAACAAAGACCTGAACAAGGTTCGAGCGAAACGAATTGCTAGAAATAGCATCAGGCAAAGGAATCAAGCCAATCCAAAGAGGTCAGACAACGAAAAGTTCCAAACCCCCAAAAAACCAAAAGGTATCAAGATAAGTGCAGACAGGCATGAAATAAAAACTACCAGTTATAATAATAGCAAGTTTTAAAGGCCACCAAAACCGACCCCGAAAGCTTGGAAACTACTTTGTTTTTTCGAAAATAAAGTTGCTAAACAAGCAACCAAAAAGAGTGTCAACAGTCAGCAAACACCATTTACAAATAAAAAAGTTCAAAGCCCACAGACAGGGCCATACGCCAAATACATCGAGAATATCTAAAGATGATCCAGAGGCTTCCTAGTAGCTGCATCAACATGGGGCGAATGAGGGAGAGTTTAGAGAGGCACAACATCCACTATCCCATCCTCTCGATTCAAGATTTGACAGTCAAGTTCTGACTTAATTCCGGCTGAAGGAGCTGAAGAAGTCGGCATAACAGAATTCTTGGCGGTGGGCACAGGAGGAGGCTCAGCATCATCATCATCAAGGTCGTCAGGGACAATCTTACCGTCGCTCACAAGGGGGTAAGGTCGAGCTCGGGTGCAAGAACCTGAACCTGTTCCTTTAAGTTCTCATAAGCAGCAGTCACGCTGCCCACAAGGTGACCCTGGAGCTCGGCATAATCATCTCGGGCAATCTCCAATTAACCCCTGAGACGCACCACTTCTCTGTAGGCCAAGACATAGCTCTCCTTGTGCTTCAGTACAGTGTCTTCGACCAACTTCACAGAAGCCGCCAAAGCCACAGAACTAACCTTTTCTCCCTCTAATTCTTTCTCCAACTTCGCCAACTTTACCTCCAACTCCTCCTTCGAACCTTTATCCTATCAAACTCCGACTTAGCCTCCATCATAAAAGATTTTGTAGCATGAACCGGGATACCCTGAGCAGTTCGAAAAAGAGCCGCACCCATGTGAGCCATCTTCACACAACTTTTAGTTATGAATTCCAGGTGATGAAGAATGGACACATCATCCATTGAAAGACCTTCGTAGGGGGCAATCTGCTGGTCAACAAACTTGACGACATCAAAATCAGTGGCATCAAAGTTAAAGGGCTCAGATGTTTATTTCTTTTTTGAAGGAAGAGTGCCAGAAGCAGCAGCTGAAGTTTGGGGAGGGTCAGCCAGACGAACCCGAGGAGTAGGGATCACCCTCCTCGGCACAGGTGAGCTCGGCACGAACGGCTTCACCTGAACCTGAGAAGATCCCTCTCCTAACGCTTTGGCCGATATGTTTTGAGCAGTAGCAGCCTTCCTTGCCTTTTTGAAGGCCTTCATGGAGTCATTATTTTTGGACATCTCTGAAAAAACAGAATCAACCACAGTAAAGGGTTACAATCGCAAAATTAGAAGAGTAAAGCTAAAAAAGGAAGGGAAAAACAAGTCAGACAATACCCAACGTAGTCCGGACCAGGGAAGGGTTCCCCAGAAACCTTTTTGTATCAAGGTGAGGAGGTTCCCCCTATAGGTCATCTAGAACAACCACAAAAGCTCGCTCAACCCCGTCAAGCATATCCCATGAATAATGAGACACAGTCACATTCTTTTGCCATTCCATAGGAAAAGCAGGCTCATCATTTTCATCAAGAAAAAAGGGGCGGGCCCCCTCAACAGCTCGAACTCTAATGAAATAGTTCTTAAAGTCCGTAAAGGACTCGTCATACATAGCAAAAACTTTATGTCTCTGGGCGGATCTAAAGGAAACCCAAGAAGCATTCTTTTGGAGAAGCCCCAGGCTTGGCCGAAACGAAAAGATAAAGAAGAGAGTCTGAGAAGGTTTGATGCCTAATTCATGACAAAGCAACTGAAAAATCTTGATAAAACCTCAGGAATTCGGATAGAGCTGGGACGGGGCAACGTTACACGACCACAACAAATCGGTCTCAAAATCAGTAAAAGGAAAAGTAATGTTCAAGTGGCTGAAGAAATATTCATAGGCGTAGAAGAACGGTCGCTCCCCCTCGATCGAAGTCGGAAAGCAAACCCTCTCGTCAGATTCAGGCACTACAAGCTCATAATTCCTTTCCTGGGCAGCGCTACCACAAACCCTATGATGTTTTCTTCAGCTCTACACAAAACTCAGCATCCACCACAGAAACACATATTAAGACAAGGGAGTCCAACAAGTCGGACATCCCCTCAGGAACTTTAGAAGACTCCTCTACAATATTTTTGCGAGAAGACATGGCCAACTAGTCATACAATAAAAAAAAGATGGATTACTAAAACTACTCGAAGTACTAATCAAACACCTCGGGCAAGTTGACGTTTAGGATTTTTGCTAGTAAAGAATTTTATAAAAATAGTTGCGTTGTGGATATAGATTCTAAACCAACAGAAATCCCTTCGTGCAAACGTTTTGGTTGTCACAAGTAACAAACCCCTTTAAAATTGATAACCGAGTATTTAAATCTTGGGTCGTCTTCTCAAGGAATTGCAGGGAGGTATGTTCTTATATTGGTTATGAGTTTGTAAATTGGGGGTTTTAAGAATGAGGAACAATTATGATGAATGACAAGTAAAATAAATAATTGACTGTAAAATAAACTCTTGGCAAGGTATGAGAACTGGAAGTCCTGTCCTAGTTATCCTTACCAATTGTGATGAGAATTCGATTTTTCTCCCACTTTGTTAACATCAACTATGAAGGTAAGTCAAGTGAATGAATTATTCGAATCCTCAAGTCCCAGTCTTTCCTTAGGAAAAGTTAGAGTTATTGGATCTCGAATCAATTCTTGAAGAATTCCAATTTTCAGTTAACAATGAGTTTGATAACTCAAGAGTTACCAATTAATCAACCAAAGCCAAAAGGGAATAAAACCTACTTGAATGAATATAATTGGATAGAGCCAAAGCATCCATAACATATAAATCTGAAAAATCTCAAATTATATTAAATAAAAATGTCAATTCTAACATGGACAATATCATCAACCAATTGGGCAACATCAATCAAACACAAATAAAAATATCAGAGTAAATCAAAGTAAAAGAGAAACATAAATTATTGAACCTGGTGTGAAGAAACAATCCTAATCCTAAATCCTAAGAGAGAGGAGAGAACCTCTCTCTTTAAAAACTACATCTAATCCTAAAATTATGAATTATGAAAGCATAATCTGAATGGATTCATTCTCCCACTTTATAACCTCTGTCTATGCCTTCTGGACTTGGATTTGGGCCAAAAAGGGCTTCAGAATCTGCAATGAGCATTTTCTGCAATTTTGGTGCGTGGCCTCTGTCCCGCGTCCGCGTGGGTCACGCGGTTGCGTCAATTAGAGTTTTCTTGTCGCGCGTCGCGTCAGTCATGCGCGCGTCGCTTCTCTTCGCGCTTGGCATGCGGCCGTGTCGTCCATGCGGTCGCGTCGCTCCAGTTTCTTCACAAACTCCATTTTATGCTTCCTTCCATTTTTGCATGCTTCCTTTCCATCCTCTGAGCCATTCATGCCCTATAATATCTGAAAACACTTAACACACATATCAAGGCATCTAATGGTAATAAGAAGGATTAAAGATAGAACTTAAGGCCAAAGAAGATTTTTCAATCAAAGCACATAAGTTTAGGAAGGAAATATAAATGCATGCTAATTATATGAATAAGGGTAAAGACATGATAAAACCACACAATTAAACACATTGTAAACATAAAATAATGGTTACAACCTCCCCACACTTAAAATTAGCATGTCCTCATGCTAAACTCAAGGAAAATAAATGAGTAGGAAGGCAGACTCATGCAATGCACCTATGAATGTGAATGCAACTACATGCTAAAATGATTCTACCTACTTGGAGAAAAAGTAAATAAATCTTTTAAGAATAAATATGAACTGGATTTCACTAATTCAAATCACAAAATACAATATAAATATCTTACAAGAAGAAGATAGCTCATAAAAGCAGGGAAAATAGAATTAAGCACTGAACCCTTACTAGTAGTGTATACCATTCTAACTCTTAAGTGTCTAGGGTCAATTCTCTCAATTCTCTACTTATCTTGCTTTCTATAGCTTGCTCTTCATCTAACAATCAACAAAAATTTAATGCACCAATACACAAATCAAGAGGTCTTTTAAGGGTTGTAATGGGGTTAGGGTCAAGGTAGGATTGTATTGGCCAAGTGGACTAAAATTTGAATCCTTAATTAACATAAACTTTCCACCTAACTCAAGACAATCCATTTAATTAAAATACAAAATCTAACTTCCCATCAACTGTGTTTACTACATATTTATGCATTCCATGTTTTGAGTACAGCTCATATGCATTGATTTCGCTTATTTATTTTGGGGCATTTTGTCCCCTTTTTATTACTTGCTTTTTTTTATTCTTCTCAATGCATATGATTAAGGTTTTGAATGTATAAACATGTTCTTAACATTTTTCATATTTCACACAAGTCTAACATACTCAATTCCCAAACCAAACGTTTCCAAACACACTTTTCCCCATACTTAATTCATGAGCATTCTCCACTAGTCTAAGCTAATCAAGGATTCAAATTAGGGACATTATTGTTTTTTCGCTTAGAGTTAGTGATGAGCTAAAGTAAAGAACAAGGGGGTAAAATAGGCTCAACATGGGTTTGCAAAGGATAATAAAAGGTAAGACCATAAGGGTATGTAAGCTCAGTGAAACAAGGCCTCAATCATATAAGTGCATGCATACATCAAATAATGGAAATATAGAATTAAGCAAAACAAAGATCACAATTTTAGAGAGAGAAACACACACCAAAAATAAAATATTGGTTGATAAAATGCAACCAATCAAATAGGCTTAAAATCTCGCTGGTTTTGTGTGTTCGAGCTCTAAGCTATGTTCCAAAATAATATTTCTTCAAACAAGTTTTCAAAAAGTTTTATTCAAATTAGTGAAATACTATAAAAATTTCTTGAAAAAGAAAATATTACTTTAACCAAGTGGTAAAATATGCACACAAAAAATAAACATGCAATCAAACATGCAAATGCAACAATGAAAAATTGAAATTGGTGTTGAGAAGGGACAACTAACCCGTAGAGATCGGTATTGACCTCCCCACACTTAAAGATTGCACCGTCCCTCGGTGCATGCTGAGATGTGCAGGTGGATGAGGGTTGTAGTTCCTCAGCTAGTGCTCTTTTGTGTTCCTTCCTTGCCGGTGGTTTGGGGGTAGCTTTCTCTCTTTACCCTTCTTGTTGGCCATCCTGAAAGAGGAAAAAAGGAAAGTAACAAGTAAAGCTAGGGGATCCAGCAAGGAAGAGAGCGAGAAATATGGTAATCAATGCATAGTAAAGAAGAATGATGTTAACACATGGTCATGACTACATGGTGAAAAGTCATCATGGAAATATAGTAAGTGCATGTGATGACAGTTAAATGCAACATGTTTATTGGCATGCTTGCAAAGGCATGAGTAGCATAGATCAAGCATTCAATGTCCAAGTTAGATTACCAAGTCTTTCAAACTAACAATCATGTTTGTAATAACAATTATATTTAATTAATAAAAATATAAAAAGGATTTTGTGAAAAGCAAGCATTAATAGTAATAGATTAAAAGAATTTTTAAAAAATAGTGCACAATGTCATACGGGCGTTTTCACAAACACATAGTATGGCATGGTAAATAAGCTATTTGAAAGTATTAAATTGAACATGCAAGCATCCCTTTAAAAAGTAATATATAATTATCAATAATCCACAAAAATATAGAAAAAAAATAATGACCCAAATAATTCCAACACCAATGAAAATAATGCAATGAATGAAAGTATGCAATTAAGTAAAAGAAAATGAAAGATAAGAGAAATGAGAAGGGAAAGAAGGGAAGAAGAAGTAAGTAAGAAAAGGAGGGAGGAAAAATTAGGATTGGGGGAAAGAAAGATAAAATATTTTGGCATATTAGGTTAAGGTGTGCGACGCTGGCGACGCGGTCGCGAGGGTGACGCGGCCGCGTGCGTGCGCAATAAGGTCAGGCGACGCAGACGTGTGGGGTCACGCGATTTGCGTCACTTGATTTGTCCTAGTGCCGCGAGTCAGCTCGCTTCGCACAACTCTCTGTTTGAATTGCATTTTGCCAAAAATCGGGTGACGGGGGTCGCCTGGGTGACGTGATCGCGCGGATGGCCATTTTTGAAAGACGACGCGTCGCGTGGGGCATTGTTCGCATTGGGATGGCTTGGGCTTCTAGCATGAATCCAGCCTAATTCTAGCACAACTTTCGGCCATGCACCTTTTTTGACGTCATTTTCATGCACGCGGCCGCGTGGGGACGCGGTTGCCGTGGGAGGCCAAAGTTCCACATGACGCGGTCGCGTGAGCGACGCGGTCATGTGGGGTCGAATTATGCTAATGGCGCGCCTCCAGCCACGCTCTCACGTGACTCTCTGTTCAATTTATTCTTTTTCAAAACGCACTGTGATGCGGCCGTTATTGACGCGCTCGGCGTCGCATATGGTTTTTTTTATTATGCAGTATGCAGAGTGCAATGCTTTAATATATGCTATGCATGATTCAGGTTCAATAAAAAAATTCAAAACAAACAAAACATATTAGAATTAAAACTGAAAGGACGATTATACATGGTGGGTTGTCTCCCACCTAGACTTTTATAAAGTCTTAAGTTGGACATTTGGCGAGCCCTTGTCATGTGGTCTTGCTTGTACTGATCCAGGAATCTCCACCAATGTTTGCAAATCCAATATCCTCCAGGATCCCAAATCTTGTTTCTTCACCCGTCTTCAAGTTGATTATCATGATTCCATCTGGGTAGTTCAGCTTTAGAATTCTCACTGAAGCGTCCAAACAACTTCCTAGACCCATTCAGTTGAGCTTTACACCAACCTTTGTGTTTAAATTTTGAGCACACAACCATGTTGAACTTGCTTGACAACTTCTACCATGAACCATCTCCCTCTTATGCTTAATGTCACAAAGAGCTCTAAGTTGACCATCCGTCTCCAGTAGCCCATATTCAAGTGGGATTAGAAAGCTAAGGGATATGAATTTTACCCACTTGAATGTTGTGAAGGATGATGGCAACTTAGGGGGAGGGGTTTTTAATGAACTTGCAAGCTCCACTCCTTTGTGTTCTTCTTTTACAACTACCACCTCTTTGCAAGCTTCTTCAATATCAACCTCTTCCTCTTGGTAGCTCTCTTCCACTTCAATCTCTTCTTCATTATTCACTAAGGGTATGGGGGTTATGCTTTTTCTTCTTGAATCTCCATCTCTTGATCAACCTCTTCGAAGTTTTCAACCATGATATGCCTTGGAGGTTGTACACCCTCCTGAACAACAAATTCAAACTCCTTAGAAGAGGTTTCTGTGACTTGAGGTTCACGTGGAGGTTCTGCATCTCCTAAATCTTCAACCAGTTCTTCCTCTGCAACTATTATGGCTTTCTCTACTTGTTCCAGTATAAAGTCTTGCTCCTTATTATCCACTGGAGTCTCTAGTGTCTCCATCATGCTATGTTCTTCATTGGATTCTCCATATGGGTCATGGGAGTCTGTTGGATGTCTGAACGTCTGGAAGATAATTTATTTATTGCTTGCCCCAGTTGATAAAGTGTTGCATGAAATTGATCTGCTGTTTCCTTGAAATGATCCCTTGACTCTTGTTCCTCCTTGACGATTACCTTTCCATGACAACTCCTTCAAGTACTCCTTCATCTTCAAGGGTCTCTTCTACCTTCACGTTTAGTGCCTCCTCTAGCTCCTTATGAAGTATGGATTCTTCCAGACGATCCTCTCTCTCTTGTTCCATATCAATAGCATAATTGGGATCATCTTGCTCTTGGATTGATAGATGTGGGTACTCTTCCATGGATGTGATGATAGGATGGGTGGATTATTATGCGGTTGAGATGGAAGTGCATTGGAGCTTGAGGTTGAATATTGATGGTATTCAGTGGTCCGATTTGGGTGGCGAGGGCTTGTAGAGTTTAGATCGGTAAATGCTTTCTCCAAAGGGGGTTTGTGGTGGATGGGAGGTTTCATTTGTTGGGAGAAAGGGTTCATGGTAGGAAGGTGATTTATCTTGATAAGGATATGGAGATGGTGAATATTGAGGTGGTGGTTCTAAGTATGGCTCGTAGTGGTTGGTGTGGTGGATAAGGATTAGGTCATATGGAGGTATTTGGTGGAAAGAGGCTTGTGAGTACGGTGGTCCAAAGTCATGTTGAGGATATCTATCATTTTGGTATGCATTACAGAATGGTCTTCGTCCATGATATCTTGGAAGGTGTTGTTGCCTAAAGGGTTGATCAGATCCTCTTGGCTCCGTCCATCTTTGATTGCTTTGACCTTGATGCATATTCTTGTTCTCATTATAGTGTCTATTCCTAACAAGAACATTGGAATCAAAATTGAAGCCAGAGGGGTGAGAATTCATAATAGTAAAAAAAAGTAGAA